>NW_022265662.1:0-100000 GCF_002021735.2 Oncorhynchus kisutch | reverse complement strand
CTTTAATCTTCACGGGTAGTTTAGAAGTATCATGATAGTCTTTAATCTTCACGGGTAGTTTAGAGGCAGGGGGTTGGGGGGCAGAGGCAGGGGGTTGGGAGGCAGAGTGGTGGCAGGGTTGGGTGGCGGAGGCAGGGAGGTGGAGGGCTGAGACGAGGTGGAGGGGTTGGGGGCTGAGGCAGGGGGTGGAGGCGTTGGGGGTACAGTAGGTCTGATGAGGACTGAGGTACAGTAGGTCTGATGAGGACTGAGGTACAGTAGGTCTGATGAGGACTGAGGTACAGTAGGTCTGATGAGGACTGAGGTACAGTAGGACTGAGGTACAGTAGGACTGATGAGGACTGATGACTGAGGTACAGTAGGACTGATGAGGACTGATGACTGAGGTACAGTAGGACTGATGAGGACTGATGACTGAGGTACAGTAGGACTGAGGTACAGTAGGACTGATGACTGAGGTACAGTAGGACTGATGACTGGTACAGTAGGTCTGATGAGGACTGAGGTACAGTAGGACTGATGAGGACTGAGGTACAGTAGGACTGATGAGGACTGAGGTACAGGAGGACTGATGAGGACTGAGGTACAGGAGGACTGATGAGGACTGAGGTACAGTAGAACTGATGAGGACTGAGGTACAGTAGAACTGATGAGGGCTGAGGTACAGGAGGACTGATGAGGACTGAGGTACAGGAGGACTGATGAGGACTGAGGTACAGGAGGACTGATGAGGACTGAGGTACAGGAGGACTGATGAGGACTGAGGTACAGGAGGACTGATGAGGACTGAGGTACAGGAGGACTGATGTACAGGAGGACTGATGAGGACTGAGGTACAGGAGGACTGAGGTACAGTAAGACTGATGAGGACTGAGGTACAGTAGAACTGATGAGGACTGAGGTACAGTAGAACTGATGAGGACTGAGGTACAGTAGAACTGATGAGGATATTAATATGTGTGTTCCTTCCAGGAACTGGAGAACCTGAGGAAGCAAGCGGAGATCATCCCTCAACTCATGGCAGAGTGTGAGAGCATCACAGAGAAACTACAGGTACTTGAAGCCTAACCCCTACACCCTAAACACTAACCCCTACACCCTAAACACTAACCCCTAAACACTAACCCCTACACCCTAAACACGAACCCCTACATCCTAAACACTAACCCCTAAACACTAACCCCTACACACTAACCCCTACACCCTAAACACTAACCCCTCAACTCATGGCAGAGTGTGAGAGCATCACAGAGACTCTCTCTCACTCACTCACTCACTCACTCACTCACTCACTCACTCACTCGCTCACACTCACACACACACACACACACACACACACACACACACACACACACACACACACACACACACACACACACAGCAGATCCAGATTGTTCCATTACATTATGCTCACACACCTCTTGTTTGTTGTCAGTGTTCATTGAGTCTCTAACAGTTATTGTTACTGGGTTTATTCTGAATATTCCACATGGTATGTATGAATAACAGGTCCATTTGTGTTCTATTTACAACTATGATGAGAATACTGTATATCATGTTAAATGGTTGCTATCATCCACGCTGTTATTAAATGGTATTGTCTCCTAGAGAATAGACTGGAGTGGGGAGTTACATTCTCAACAATGGAAACTAGTTGGATCACAGTTCTGTTGGATCACAGTTCTGTTGGATCACAGTTCTGTTGGATCACAGTTCTGTTGGATCACAGTTCTATTTTAATCACAGATCTATTTGAATCTCGGATCCATTGAATCACAGTTCTATTTGAAGCACAGTATCAGTAGTGTCTGGTCCAGTGGTCTCTCTATTTAAAGCAGGTTATATCCATTCTATTAACTCTAGCTCTATACCAGACAGTATTAGTAGTGTCTGGTCCAGTGGTCTCTCTATTTAAAGCAGGTTATATCCATTCTATTAACTCTAGCTCTATACCAGACAGTATCAGTAGTGTCTGGTCCAGTGGTCTCTCTATTTAAAGCAGGTTATATCCATTCTATTAACTCTAGCTCTATACCAGACAGTATCAGTAGTGTCTGGTCCAGTGGTCTGTCTATTTAAAGCAGGTTATATCCATTCTATTAACTCTAGCTCTATACCAGACAGTATCAGTAGTGTCTGGTCCAGTGGTCTCTCTATTTAAAGCAGGTCTCCCACACAGTGATCAGGTTTCAACAGTCAGCTGAGAAATGCCACCAGGCACCAGTTTAGACCTCCTATTTTAGCCCTCTCTCTCACCCTCTCCCTCTCGCTCACTCCCTCTCGCTCGCTCCCTCCGCCTCTCGCTCACTCCCTCCGCCTCTCGCTCACTCCCTCCGCCTCTCGCTCACTCCCTCCGCCTCTCGCTCGCTCCCTCCGCCTCTCGCTCGCTCCCTCCGCCTCTCGCTCGCTCCCTCCACCTCTCACTCACTCCCTCCGCCTCTCGCTCGCTCCCTCCACCTCTCGCTCGCTCCCTCCGCCTCTCGCTCGCTCCCTCCACCTCTCGCTCGCTCCCTCCTCCTCTCGCTCACTCCCTCCGCCTCTCGCTCGCTCGCTCCCCCTTTCGTTCTCTCTCCCCCTGTTCTCTCACCCTCCATATTCTCTCAAGCTAATAAACTTTCTAAATTAGCGACTAATATACGTCATTGTCTCTTATCTGTAGGCTGAGGTGAAAGTTATTTACAACATTATGGCAGTTGTCTAACTTCATATTTCCAATCTCTTTAGACAGCTGAGGTGAATTTAAAACGTTATTATATCAGTAATCTAACTCCATAATCTCTGTGTGTTTAGGCTGCTGAGGTGAAGAACAAGGACCTGGAGGATAGGATGGAGGGTCTTCAGGTCGACATCGAGGACAGCCAGTCCAGGCAGGGCAACATGAAGGGAGAGCTGAAGAAGTTCATGGACGTCCTGGATGGGAAGATTGATGAGCTGCACGAGTTCAGGCAGGGCCTGTCCAAACTAGGGCTGGATAACTGAGGGAGGAAGAGACAGAGGAGAGAGGGATGGAGGGAGGGATGACCGGTTAGAGATGGGAGGTTTTATAAATACCTTCAGGACAGGACTCTGTGGTGCCACGCCCCCAAAGTGGAGACCACACTGAATCAATCAGGGGGGGGGGGGGGGTTGAGAGAGGCCAGGGCAGACAGGGGATCACCTGATGGTTCCATCTGGTGTATCAGTCAGTCAGTGTTCTGGAACTAGAACCTAGAGTCTTCTCTCTGGTTACTGCTCTGTCTCTGTGGGGGGAGACAGGTTCCAGTTCTAGAACAGGTGACAGGTTCTATAGTTCTGTCTGTTGTTTCTACAGGCTGAACTAAGAGGGAAGAAAGGGTTTAAAAAGGGCTACATGTATTTAAACTACAGCTAATGCAGTACTACAACAGATACGTAATGATCCCACACTATCCTACTGGTCTCTTTATGACATGAGGGAAATATAGAAGATATATACTTGTCTTTATATTATTGCTTCATGTCGATCTCAGGTGTGTTTAAAGACAGTTTGTTACTTGTTAATATGCGCATACACGACAAATACATGACACGGCGGTGTCATCAAGTGCCTCAGGAGAACCGGCCAAACTAGACGGATGATGACCATGCATCACCATAGTAACGCACTAATTAAATATTGCTATGAAAATTAAACATGTTTAAACCATTATTTAAGGAATCCTAGTAGTGTGACAACCACAACAGGACAACCACCACAACAACAACAGCCACCACAACAATGACTACAACAGGACAACAACAACACGACGACAACAACAGGACAATAACAACAGGATGACAACAACAACAGGACAACAAAAGAATAATAACATCAACAACAGAACAATAACAACAACAGGACAATAACATCAACAACACGACGACGACAACAACAACAGGACAATAACAACAACAGGACAATAACATCGACGACGACGACAACAACAACAGAACAATAACAACAACAGGACAATAACATCAACAACACGACGACGATGACGACAACAACAGCAGGACAAAATGAGAAGAAGAGGAGAATAAAGGAGGAAAATCTTGTTTGAAAAAAGTAGTTCTGTTGATGATGTCATAATGACGAGACCGTGAAAGGGAATGAACAGATGTTTGGTTCAATAACAGACGTTTCAAGGATTTGAAGGGTTTCGGTAAAACATGAACGTTTTGAATCTGCAGCACTGTAATGTAATGCGCATAAGAAATGAAGACGAGGCTCCTTTTTAGAGATGTGAATAGATGAAACCAGGACTTTATAGTCCGAGGAGGCAGAGAAACCCTAAACTATGCTAGATAACCCATTTGTAACGAGTGCAATGTTTAATGAGGATTTTGCATGTGTGTAATACTTCATATTTCTTTCTGTCAGTTTTCTAGAACAAATGTATGAAGTATGTCTTTAAAATCTGTTGTTCATATAGGATATGTGCTTCCTCCACTACTTTGGTCTGTTTGTTTTATTAGTCTGGTCAGTGGGGATATTTTAGGGGGGACTTGGTTGTTGCTGCTGGCTGGGTGAACTATAAACTAGGAACTATGGGAAAGAATACTTAATGAAAACAACACATGATCTGGGCCTTTAAATCAACCTTGTGAGATCTCTTTAGTTTGACTTATTTATGAGAACAACACAGGATCTGGGCCTTTAAATCAACCCTGTGAGATCTCTTTAGTTTGACTTATTTATGAGAACAACACATGATCTGGGCCTTTAAATCAACCCTGTGAGATCGCTTTAGTTTGACTTATTTATGAGAACAACACATGATCTGGGCCTTTAAATCAACCCTGTGAGATCGCTTTAGTTTGACTTATTTATGAGAACAACACAGGATCTGGGCCTTTAAATCAACCCTGTGAGATCGCTTTAGTTTGACTTATTTATGAGAACAACACATGATCTGGGCCTTTAAATCAACCCTGTGAGATGTCTTTAGTTTGACTTATTTATGAGAACAACACATGATCTGGGCCTTTAAATCAACCCTGTGAGATCTCATTAGTTGGACTTATTTATGAGAACAACACATGATCTGGGCCTTTAAATCAACCCTGTGAGATCGCTTTAGTTTGACTTATTTATGAGAACAACACATGATCTGGGCCTTTAAATCAACCCTGTGAGATCGCTTTAGTTTGACTTATTTAGCTGATTTTCTGTGTGTTTGTGCCTATCACAGTTAGTCTCTCTCTCTCTCTATGGAAGTGGCCCCAGTATATATGACAACATTACCTTAATGTGTGGATGTTTCTCTACAGATTATATTATATGTACCCATTTTTCTGGGCTCAACTTTTATATAATATAATATTTTGGGAGCGGGTATGGTGTGATGATATTATATAGTCCCCTCTGTTGAAAAACAAAACGCACCCAGAAGTCTACCTTTTACAGAACGCAGTCATGATGAATTGTATTTGAATATTGTACAACAGACACATCTTGTTGTGGGACATCGGTGAGTAACACCATGATACAAGTGGATAGATTTCTATCACTTGTTTTGAGAAATGTTTTCACAAGATGGGAGTGTGTCTACGGACGGACTATATAACTTTCCCCTGTTCCTCATGTAACCACGACATCCTCTGTGTGTACAGACTTCCAATAGGCTGAACCTGAACCATATAGCACCTTCTCCTTCCTGTCAATCAAAATGACTCCACTTCTGTGACTCCTGGTCAATATTGTACCATATAGAATTGACAGTTGTTAAAATATAGTTTAATTACAAATATGTGGTCTGTGACTCTTCTGTCTCCATACATTTCAACAAGGCACTGAAGCATATTGTTTTACGCACTGACGAATCATGCTGTGTCATCTGGTCATTGTGAAGCTAGCCTGATCCCAGATCTGTTTTGTGGTCAGTGTTTCTTCTCTCTCCATACATTTCAACATGGCACTGAAGCATATTGTTTACTTAATATGGTTCGAGGAGGTGCGTGTATACGACACAACGCGGAGTGCCTGGATACAGCCATTAGCCGTGGTATATTGGTCATATATCACAAACCCCCGAGGTGCCTTATTGCTATTATTTATTATTATTGATTTATTTCAACTTTATTTAACCAGGTAGACTAGTTGAGAACAAGTTCTCATTTACAACTATGACTTGGCCAAGATGAAGCAAAGCAGTGCGACACAAACAACAACAACAGAGTTACACATGGAATAAAACAAACATACAGTCAATAACACAATAGAAAAGTGTATATACAGTGTGTGGTAATGAGGTAAGATAAGGGAGGTAAGGCAATACAATAGGCCGTTGGGGCGAAGTAATTACAATTTAGCAATTAAACACTGGAGTGATAGATCTGCAGAAGCTTAATGTGCAAGTAGAGATACTGGGGTGCAAAGGACCAAAAATAAATAAATAAATATTGGGATGAAGTAGTTGGGTGGGCTATTTACAGATGGGCTGTGTACAGGTGCAATGATCTGTAAGCTGCTCTGACAGCTGGTGCTTAAAGTTAGTGAGGGAGATATGCGTCTCCAGCTTCAGTGATTTTTGCTCTTCGTTCCAGTCATTGGCAGCAGAGAACTGGAAGGAAAGGCGGCCAAAGGAGGAATTGGTTTTGGGGGTGACCAGTGAGATATACCTGCTGGAGCGCATGCTACAGATGGGTGCTGCTATGGTGACTAGTGAGCTGAGATAAGGCGGGGCTTTACCTAGCAAAGACTTATAGATGACCTTGAGCCAGTGGGTTTGGCGACGAATATGAAGCGAGGGCTAGCCAACGAGAGCATATAGGTTGCAGTCGTGGGTAGTATATGGGGCTTTGGTGACATAACGGATGGCACTGTGATAGACTGCATCCAATTAGCTGAGTAGGGTGTTGGAGTCTGTTTTGTAAATGACATCGCCAAAGTCGAGGATCGGTAGGATAGTCAGTTTTACGAGGGTATGTTTGGCAGCATGAGTGAAGGATGCTTTGATGTGGAATAGGAAGCCAATTCTAGATTTAATTTTGGATTGGAGATGCTTGTCCGTACACATCACGGACAAACTGAATTGGTCCACCCACACAGACAGCGTTGTGAAGAAGGCGCAGCAGCCTCAGGAGGCTGAAGAAATTCGGCTTGTCACCAAAAGCACTCACAAACTTCGACAGATGCACAATCGAGAGCATCCTGTCGGGCTGTATCACCGCCTGGTACGGCAACTGCTCAGCCCACAACCGTAAGGCTCTCCAGGGGGTAGTGAGGTCTGCACAACGCATCACCGGGGGCAAACTACCTGCCCTCCAGGACACCTACACCACCCGATGTCACAGGAAGGCCATAAAGATCATCAAGGACAACAACCACCCGAGCCTCTGCCTGTTCACCCCGCTATCATCCAGAAGGCGAGGTCAGTACAGGTGCATTAAAGCAGGGACCGAGAGGCTGAAAAACAGCTTCTATCTCAAGGCCATCAGACTGTTAAACAGCCACGACTAACATTGAGTGGCTGCTGCCAACATACTGACTCAACTCCAGCCACTTTAATAATGGAAATTGATGTAAAAAATGTATCACTAGTCACTTTAAACAATGCCACTTAATAATGTTTACATACCCTACATTACTCATCTCATATGTATATACTGTACTCGATACCATCTACTGCATCTTGCCTATGCCGTTCTGTACCATCACTCATTCATATATCTTTATGTACATATTCTTTATCCCTTTGTAGTTGTGGAATTGTTAGGTTAGATTACTCGTTGGTTATTACTGCATTGTCGGAACTAGAAGCACAATCATTTCGCTACACTCGCATTAACATCTGCTAACCATGTGTATGTGACAAATAAAATTTGATTAGATTTGAGTGAGTCTTAAATGTGAGTCTGGAAGGAGAGTTTACAGTCTAACCAGACACCTAGGTATCTGTAGATGTCCATATATTCTAAGTCAGAACCGTCCAGAGGAATGATGCTGGACGGGCGGGCAGGTGCGGCAGCGATCGGTTGAAGAGCATGCATTTAGTTTAACTTGCATTTATGAGCAGTTGGAGGCCACGGAAGGAGAGTTGTATGGCATTGAAGCTCGTCTGGAGGGTTATTAACACAGTGTCCAAAGAAGGGCCAGAAGTATACAGAATGGTATCGTCTGCATAGAGGTGGATCAGAGACTCACCAGCAGCAAGAGCGACATCATTGATGTATACAGAGAAGAGAGTTGACCCGGGAATTTAACCCTGTGGCACCCCCAAAGAGACTGCCAGAGGTCCGGACAACAGGCCCTCCGATTTGACACACTGAACTGTCTGAAAAGTAGTTGGTGAACCATGAGCAGTTGGAGGCCACGGAAGGAGAGTTGCCACGGAAGGAGAGTTGGCAGCAGAGAACTATCGATGGTGGTTATGATATCGTTTAGGACCTTGAGCGTGGCTGTGGTGCACCACAGCAGCTTTCCAATCTTTGAAGATCTCCGACGATACAAAAGAGAGGTTGAACAGGCTGTAAACTGGTTACCAATGTAATTAGAGCAGTGAAAATACACGTTTTGTCATACCCGTGGTATAAGGTCTGATATACCACGGCTGTCAGCCAATCAGCATTCAGGGTTCGACCCACCCCGTTTATAAAAATGAACGAATCATTCTGTGTCATCTGGTCATTGTGAAGCTAGCCTGATCCCAGATCTGTTTGTGTTGTCTTGCAAACGGATCAACTCTGAAATCTAACCAGCTAGTGTAGGTTTCTCCAACTCTGGTCTTACTGCTGGGATAGAACAACAGGCGGCCTACCTGGAAGCTCTCTAGGAAAATGGAAACTGACAACTCAGCTTCTCTCTAACACAGCTTGGTACCACTGCACGGTATCTGTCTAACACAGCTTGGTACCACTGCATGGTATCTGTCTGTAACACAGCTTGGTACCACTGCACGGTATCTGTCTGTAACACAGCTTGGTACCACTGCACGGTATCTGTCTAACACAGCTTGGTACCGCTGCACGGTATCTGTCTGTAACACAGCTTGGTACCGTTGCATGGTATCTAACACAGCTTGGTACCGCTACACGATATCTAACACAGCTTGGTACCGCTGCACGGTATCTGTCTGTAACACAGCTTGGTACCGCTGCACGGTATCTGTCTGTAACACAGCTTGGTACCACTGCACGGTATCTGTCTGTAACACCGCTTGGTACCACTGCACAGTATCTGTCTGTAACACAGCTTGGTACCACTGCACAGTATCTGTCTAACACAGCTTGGTACCGCTGCACGGTATCTGTCTGTAACACAGCTTGGTACCGCTGCACGGTATCTGTCTGTAACACAGCTTGGTACCACTGCACGGTATCTGTCTGTAACACAGCTTGGTACCGCTGCACAGTATCTGTCTGTAACACAGCTTGGTACCACTGCACGGTATCTGTCTGTAACACAGCTTGGTACCACTGCACGGTATCTGTCTAACACAGCTTGGTACCACTGCACGGTATCTGTCTAACACAGCTTGGTACCACTGCACGGTATCTGTCTGTAACACAGCTTGGTACCACTGCACGGTATCTGTCTGTAACACAGCTTGGTACCGCTGCACGGTATCTGTCTGTAACACAGCTTGGTACCGCTGCACGGTATCTGTCTGTAACACAGCTTGGTACCGCTGCACGGTATCTGTCTGTAACACAGCTTGGTACCGCTGCACGGTATCTGTCTGTAACACAGCTTAACCATCTCCCAGCAGACCAACAGGGTTCTCTCTAGTACTGGACACTGTCTGTCTGACTGGCTCCTATCAACCTCCTCTCTAGGATAGAGAAAGTGGGAGTTTGGACTGAACTCTGTGCTCCCAGGGATGTTTCTCAATACGTTTCCTGTGGCTTCCTCTCCCTCTCCTCCTGTGAGTGTTAGTGCAAGAAAGACAAGGGTTCATCTCAAGTCTTCAGTAGCTTCCTCTACTTTTCCCTCCTCCCCCTTGTCTCTCACCAGGGTAGTCGCTTTCACCCATCCAGTTCTTTCACAGACTGATACAGGTAGAGGAGGTGAGGATCATTCAGGTAGAGGAGGAGAGGATCATTCAGGTAGAGGAGGTGAGGATCCTTCAGGTAGAGGAGGTGAGGATCATTCAGGTAGAGGAGGTGAGGATCATTCAGGTAGAGAAGGTGAGGATCATTCAGGTAGAGGAGGTGAGGATCATTCAGGTAGAGGAGGTGAGGATCATTCAGGTAGAGGAGGAGAGGATCATTCAGGTAGAGGAGGAGAGGATCCTTCAGGTAGAGGAGGAGAGGATCCTTCAGGTAGAGGAGGAGAGGATCATTCAGGTAGAGGAGGAGAGGATCATTCAGGTAGAGGAGGAGAGGATCATTCAGGTAGAGGAGGAGAGGATCATTCAGGTAGAGGAGGAGAGGATCATTCATGTAGAGGAGGTGAGGATCCTTCAGGTAGAGGATCATTCAGGTAGAGAAGGTGAGGATCCATATTAGATTACTGGACGTGGCTCCTAGCTACTCCCCCACGTCTTCTCATCGTGGAAATGGTTGCAGTGGTGGAATCAGCGGAAAGGTTGCCTAGGCAACTTGATCCACTCACTCGCGTATTGATTTAACTCTTGTTGTAAAGTGGCTATGTGGAAATGATTGACTGTCGTACAGACACCCCTGTCCAGGGATCTCTACCCCCCTTCACCAAGCTCTCCCTCTTTCTCTCTCCCTTTCTCTGCCCCCTCTCTAGGATATATTTAATTAGCTCTGAAAATCAATCATCCCTTTCACAACAAATTAGACTCATGGATGTTTGTTTCCCCTCATATAACCTTGTATTGCAGGCAACACTCCAACATGCAGGGAGAGGTCAGCTGTGGTTGTGTTGTCATGGCAAATGTGTAGGAGGTCAACTGTACAGTTCTAGAACCATGTTTTCTTTAATTGGGAGGGGAGAGCGTGGAGAGTTACTGTTGAGGGAGGGGGAGAGAGGGGAAGTTACTGTTGAGGGAGGGGGAGAGAGTGGAGAGTTGCTGTTGAGGGAGGGGAGAGAGTGGAGAGTTATTGACGAGGGAGGGGGAGTTGCAGCACACCAGTAATATTTTATGCTCCACGTTTTTTTTCTTCAAATATTGATTTTATTTATTCCTCCATGCAGCTGGATCTACATAATAAACTCCCTGGTCTGGAGACCAAATGTTAAGACAGCTCTTTCCATGACAGACTCACCAAGTGAATCCAGGTCAAAGATATATGATCCCTTATTGATGTCACTTGTTAAATCCACTTCAATCAGTGTAGATGAAGGGGAGGAGACGGGTTAAAGAAGGATTTATAAGCCTTGAGACATGGATTGTGTATGTGTGTCATTCAGAGGGTGAAGGGGAATTGTGTATGTGTTGCCATTCAGGGGGTGAAGGGGAATTGTGTATGTGTTGCCATTCAGGGGGTGAAGGGGAATTGTGTATGTGTGCCATTCAGGGGGTGAAGGGGCATTGTGTATGTGTTGCCATTCAGGGGGTGAAGGGGAATTGTGTATGTGTTGCCATTCAGGGGGTGAAGGGGCATTGTGTATGTGTTGCCATTCAGGGGGTGAAGGGGAATTGTGTATGTGTGCCATTCAGGGGGTGAAGGGGAATTGTGTATGTGTTGCCATTCAGAGGGTGAAGGGGCATTGTGTATGTGTTGCCATTCAGGGGGTGAAGGGGCATTGTGTATGTGTTGCCATTCAGGGGGTGAAGGGGCATTGTGTATGTGTTGCCATTCAGGGGGTGAAGGGGCATTGTGTATGTGTTGCCATTCAGGGGGTGAAGGGGCATTGTGTATGTGTGCCATTCAGGGGGTGAAGGGGCATTGTGTATGTGTGCCATTCAGGGGGTGAAGGGGCAAGACAAACCGTTTAGGTGCCTTTAAACGGGGTATAGTAGTAGATGCGCACCGGTTTGTGTCAAGAACTGCAGTTTACTGTGTGTATCAAGAATGATACACCAGGTGGTAGAGGTGGAGGTTACAGTAGTAGTGGTGATAGTAGTGGTGCTGATAGTAGTGGTGGTGGTGGTGATAGTAGTAGTGGTGGTGATAGTAGTAGTGGTGGAGGTGGTGATAGTAGTGGTGGTGGTGATAGTAGTAGTGGTGGTAGTAGTGGTGGTGGTGATAGTAGTAGTGGTGGTGGTGATAGTAGTGGTGGTGATAGTAGTAGTGGTGATAGTAGTGGTGATGGTGGTGATAGTAGTGGTGGTGGTGGTGATAGTAGTAGTGGTGGAGGTGGTGGTAGTGGTGGTGATAGTAGTAGTGGTGGTGGTGATAGTAGTAGTAGTGGTGATAGTAGTAGTGGTGGTGATAGTAGTAGTAGTGGTGATAGTAGTAGTGGTGGTGATAGTAGTAGTAGTGGTGGTGATAGTGGTGGTGGTGATAGTAGTAGTAGTAGTGGTGATAGTAGTAGTGGTGGTGATAGTGGTGGTGGGAGTAGTGGTGGTGATAGTAGTAGTGGTGGTGATAGTAGTAGTGGTGGTGATAGTAGTGGTGGTGGTGGTGGTGGTAGTGATAGTAGTAGTGGTGGTGATAGTAGTGGTGGTGGTGGTAGTGATAGTAGTAGTGGTGGTGATAGTAGTAGTAGTGGTGGTGATAGTAGTGGTGGTGGTGATAGTAGTAGTAGTAGTGGTGATAGTAGTAGTGGTGGTGATAGTAGTAGTGGTGGTGATAGTAGTAGTGGTGGTGATAGTAGTAGTGGTGGTAGTGATAGTGGTGGTGATAGTAGTAGTGGTGATGATAGTAGTAGTAGTGGTGATGATAGTGGTGGTGGTGATAGTGGTGGTAGTGGTGATAGTAGTGGTGGTAGTGATAGTAGTAGTGGTGGTAGTGATAGTGCTGGTGGTGATAGTGATAGTAGTAGTGGTGGTAGTGATAGTGGTGGTGGTGATAGTAGTGGTGGTGGTAGAGGTGGGTTAGCCTGAATACAGTAATGTTTACATCCCACTTACTGACACTATAAGTAGATATAATGTAGACTAGTGTTTTCCTCGCCCATGCCCATTGTTACTAATTACACTCTGATTGACCCCTGACCTCTCCTATTCATGCCATGGCTTTCACACATAACCTACACTAGCAGCTAACTCTCTTTTTAGTGGTCTGTCTCTCTCTCCTCCCCCTCTTTCTACAGTATCTATGTGTGATGGGTAGTGTGTGGGCGACTTGGTAAAACATGATTGTGTGTGTGTGTGTGTGTGTGTGTTTGATTGCAGAGATGGCACTGTGGCCTAGCTACCGTCGAGACTTGCCGTTGCCATAGCTACGGCGGCAGCCGGGATTTCTCATTGACGCTAGCTCGGTCGGGGTTTGCCCAACACCTGCGGCGAGTTCCTCTCGAGGTGTAGGTGTGTGTGTGTCCCTTCTGTCACCCAGAGGTGCCAGGATATCACCAGGAGGCATGCGTACATACACACACACACACACACACACAGTTAACAGCTAGGAGGATGTAGCGAGGCACTGAGCAGTAGTGCCCTGCTGTAAGTAAGATGTTACTGAATAGCATTACCCTACGGATACTGTGGCACTCGCTTTGTCTTGGGCTCCTAGTCCTAGTTACATGGTCCGTAACCTGAGTGAAAATGTGTCTAGGGGTCCTAGTTACATGGTCCGTAACCTGAGTGAACATGTGTCTAGGGGTCCTAGTTACATGGTCCGTAACCTGAGTGAACATGTGTCTAGGGGTCCTAGTTACATGGTCCGTAACCTGAGTGAACATGTGTCTAGGGGTCCTAGTTACATGGTCTGTAACCTGAGTGAACATGTGTCTAGGGGTCCTAGTTACATGGTCTGTAACCTGAGTGAACATGTGTCTAGTGGTCCTAGTTACATGGTCTATAACCTGAGTGAACATGTGTCTAGTGGTCCTAGTTACATGGTCTGTAACCTGAGTGAACATGTGTCTAGTGGTCCTAGTTACATGGTCCGTAACCTGAGTGAACATGTGTCTAGGGGTCCTAGTTACATGGTGTGTCACCTGAGTGAACATGTGTCTAGTGGTCCTAGTTACATGGTCCGTAACCTGAGTGAACATGTGTCTAGGGGTCCTAGTTACATGGTCCGTAACCTGAGTGAACATGTGTCTAGGGGTCCTAGTAACATGGTGTGTCACCTGAGTGAACATGTGTCTAGGGGTCCTAGTAACATGGTGTGTAACCTGAGTGAACATGTGTCTAGGGGTCCTAGTTACATGGTGTGTAACCTGAGTGAACATGTGTCTAGGGGTCCTAGTTACATGGTCTGTAACCTGAGTGAACATGTGTCTAGTGGTCCTAGTTACATGGTCCGTAACCTGAGTGAACATGTGTCTAGGGGTCCTAGTTACATGGTCCGTAACCTGAGTGAACATGTGTCTAGGGGTCCTAGTTACATGGTCTGTAACCTGAGTGAACATGTGTCTAGGGGTCCTAGTTACATGGTGTGTAACCTGAGTCAACATGTGTCTAGTGGTCCTAGTTACATGGTCTGTAACCTGAGTGAACATGTGTCTAGTGGTCCTAGTTACATGGTGTGTAACCTGAGTGAACATGTGTCTAGGGGTCCTAGTTACATGGTCTGTAACCTGAGTGAACATGTGTCTAGTGGTCCTAGTTACATGGTCCGTAACCTGAGTGAACATGTGTCTAGGGGTCCTAGTTACATGGTGTGTCACCTGAGTGAACATGTGTCTAGTGGTCCTAGTTACATGGTCCGTAACCTGAGTGAACATGTGTCTAGGGGTCCTAGTTACATGGTCCGTAACCTGAGTGAACATGTGTCTAGGGGTCCTAGTTACATGGTCTGTAACCTGAGTGAACATGTGTCTAGGGGTCCTAGTTACATGGTGTGTAACCTGAGTCAACATGTGTCTAGTGGTCCTAGTTACATGGTCTGTAACCTGAGTGAACATGTGTCTAGTGGTCCTAGTTACATGGTCTATAACCTGAGTGAACATGTGTCTAGTGGTCCTAGTTACATGGTCTGTAACCTGAGTGAACATGTGTCTAGGGGTCCTAGTCCTAGTTACATGGTCTGTAACCTGAGTGAACATGTGTCTAGGGGTCCTAGTCCTAGTTACATGGTCTGTAACCTGAGTGAACATGTGTCTAGGGGTCCTAGTAACATGGTGTGTAACCTGAGTGAACATGTGTCTAGGGGTCCTAGTTACATGGTGTGTAACCTGAGTGAACATGTGTCTAGGGGTCCTAGTTACATGGTCTGTAACCTGAGTGAACATGTGTCTAGGGGTCAAATCAAATCAAATGTATTTATATAGCCCTTCGTACATCAGCCGATATCTCAAAGTGCTGTACAGAAACCCAGCCTAAAACCCCAAACAGCAAGCAATGCAGGTGTAGAAGCACGGTGGCTAGGAAAAACTCCCTAGAAAGGCCAAAAGGAACCAGGCTATGTGGGGTGGCCGGTCCTCTTCTGGCTGTGCCGGCAGGAGATTATAACAGAACATGGCCAAGATGTTCAAATGTTCATAAATGACCAGCATGGTCAAATAATAATAATCACAGGCAGAACAGTTGAAACTGGAGCAGCAGCACGGCCAGGTGGACTGGGAGATGCCCGGTAGTCCTGAGGCATGGTCCTAGGGCTCAGGTCCTCCGAGAGAGAGAAAGAAAGAGAAAATTAGAGAGATCATACTTAAATTCACACAGGACACCGAATAGGACAGGAGAAGTACTCCAGATATAACAAAGTGACCCTAGCCCCCCGACACATAAACTACTGCAGCATAAATACTGGAGGCTGAGACAGGAGGGGTCAGGAGACACTGTGGACCCATCCGATGACACCCCCGGACAGGGCCAAACAGGTGCCAAAGCACAGCCCCCGCACCACTAGAGGGATATCTTCAACCACCAACTTACCATCCTGAGACAAGGCCAAGTATAGCCCACAAAGATCTCCGCCACGGCACAACCTCAAGGGGGGGGCGCCAACCCAGACAGGAAGATCACATCAGTGACTCAACCCACTCAAGTGACGCACCCCTCTTAGGGACGGTATGAAAGAGCCCTAGTAAGCCAGTGACTCAGCCCCTGTAATAGGGTTAGAGGCAGAGAATCCCAGTGGAAAGAGGGGAACCGGCTAGGCAGAGACAGCAAGGGCGGTTCGTTGCTCCAGAGCCTTTCCGTTCACCTTCACACTCCTGGGCCAGACTACACTCAATCATATGACCCACTGAAGAGATGAGTCTTCAGTAGCAACATTACCTCTCCTCGGTCCAGGGAGACAGCAACATTACCTCTCCTCGGTCCAGGAGACAGCAACCTTACCTCTCCTCGGTCCGGGAGACAGCAACCTCTCCTCTCCTCGGTCCAGGAGACAGCAACCTCACCTCTCCTCGGTCCGGGAGACAGCAACCTCACCTCGGTTCAGGGAGACAGCAACCTCACCTCTCCTCGGTCCAGGGAGACAGCAACCTCACCTCTCCTCGGTCCAGGGAGACAGCAACCTCACCTCTCCTCGGTTCAGGAGACAGCAACCTCACCTCTCCTCGGTCCAGGGAGACAGCAACCTCACCTCTCCTCGGTTCAGGAGACAGCAACCTCACCTCTCCTCGGTTCAGGAGACAGCAACCTCACCTCGGTTCAGGGAGACAGCAACCTCACCTCTCCTCGGTCCAGGGAGACAGCAACCTCACCTCTCCTCGGTTCAGGAGACAGCAACCTCACCTCTCCTCGGTCCAGGGAGACAGCAATCTCACCTCACCTCGGTCCTGGGAGACAGCAACCTCACCTCTCCTTGGTCAGGGAGACAGCAACCTCACCTCTCCTCGGTCCAGGAGACAGCAACCTCACCTCTCCTCGGTTCAGGGAGACAGCAACCTCACCTCTCCTAGGTCCAGGAGACAGCAACCTCACCTCTACTCGGTTCAGGGAGACAGCAATCTCACCTCTCCTCGGTCCATGGAGACAGCAACCTCACCTCTCCTTGGTCAGGGAGACAGCAACCTCACCTCTCCTCGGTCCAGGGAGACAGCAACCTCACCTCTCCTCGGTCCAGGGAGACAGCAACCTCACCTCTCCTCGGTTCAGGGAGACAGCAACCTCACTTCACCTCGGTCCAGGAGACAGCAACCTCTCCTTGGTCAGGGAGACAGCAACCTCACCTCTCCTTGGTCAGGGAGACAGCAACCTCACCTCTCCCTTGGTCCAGGAGACAGCAACCTCACCTCTCCTCGGTCCGGGAGACAGCAACCTCACCTCTCCTCGGTCCAGGGAGACAGCAACCTCACCTCTCCTCGGTCCAGGAGACAGCAACCTCTCCTCGGTCCAGGAGACTAGTCCAAGCAGATTAGTTCAAAATGGTGACCAATATATACATAAAAAACCAAAAGGCCCAACTAAAGAGGTTAAGGTCTTTATTCAATCAGATCCGCTTTAGGAAAAATCCACACAGCGGTTGTTTTTGTCGGTGTCTGAGGGGGAACTGTCTTAGAACTGTCAAATCCACTAGTGGCTCCTGCCATTATACCTAAAGCGGACGTAGCCATTGGCTGCACGGAGTCACATGTACAGAAATCCCATGCAGTCTTGTTTACAAATTGGAACATGAGATGTCATCTACACCTTGTTTAATGACATTTCTATATAACCTACACTTTTCTCACTCTGATATTCTAACGTGGGTGTGGCTTCGTGACAATGATCAAGAGCAGCTTGCTCACCGATTTGACGGCTCCAACACTCCCAGTTAACACGTGATCTGATTGAACCTAGACCTTACTAACAAAGCCCAGATCAGAGGCTTCTGGCCTCTCTCTCTCTCCAGAACTGACGATCACCCTAATTGTCAGCACCGGTCTCCTTATCAACCAGGCTCAGCATCCAGACAACGTTGCTGCTGCCCCCTGGAGGATGGAGTGTATCCTGTAACACTACCCCCCCCCATATCACAGTAATGATATGTGTATCCTAGATAGTGTGTTTGTCTATGTCCTAACCCCCCCCCCCCCCCCCCCCCCCCCCCCCCCCCATATCACAGTAATGATATGTGTATCCTGGATAGTGTGTTTGTCTATGTCCTAACCCCCCCCCCCTCCATATCACAGTAATGATATGTGTATCATGGATAGTGTGTTTGTCTATGTCCTAACACTAACAGTAATGATATGTGTATCCTGGAATGATCAATTATTAGTGTGTTTTCCCCCATTATAAAGAGAATCTCTCCCGGACAGAACAGTTGTAGAAGTGTACTACAGAAACCTGATTCAACAACAGTTTATTGGTGAATGACAGCTCGTAATAACTTACAGTCCCCAAGGCACTTGAGCATTAATGACAACGTTCTCTCTTTAAAATAACACTTAACAGTCGAATGGAAACTGGGTTTGACAGTTTACAAAAAAAATATTTAAATCAGTGCATTGGCGCTCGTTTATACATCTGGCCATGTTCCAGGCCACCTACATTGCAGTCACGCACCAAATCTTACATATTCAATCATTGGTTCATTTGTCTAAAAGATGCTGCTTTTGCAGGGCAGTCTGGAACACGGCCTTTTGCGTCTCCATGACAACCCGGTCAAATCATGTGCCATGTAATAACGTAGCATCATTAGAAATACTAGGGTGAAGTTGGCCCCCTAGACACTGACCCAAGGCCAGTTTTAGATTATTCCCCCTAATGGTTAAAAGGTTGGGATTGGGGGGAGAGGAGGCTGATCCTAGGACTGTTGTGCCTACGGGGTCAACTACATCCTATTGTTTTAGTTCATGGTGGGAAACTGGGTAAAGCTCTATTCTGTTCATGAAGGGCAGAGGTCATATACTTAAAGGGTTATTTTATCATCACAGCGATTAATATGGCGTTGTAGGACAGAGTGCACAGTCATCAACATTTCAGTTTTCCTCAAAGTAAATGTGGCAAAACGAGCTCATTTTCATCCGTAGATAAAATCATGAAGCAGAAACAACAACAACAAAAAACGATAAATGTTTTCTCCTTCAATGGTTCGTCAGTTATGCTATGAAGGGGGGGACACCAGTTCCAACTGGCACTAGACAAACAAAACATTAAGGGAGATGTAGTGTAATACGATGACAAACTGAACCGCATTACACGGTAAGGTCTGCCACCTGTTCTAGTTGAACACGCTGCAGGGGACTGCAACCATAGACACAGACACAGAATCTCTCTCTCTCTGTCTGTCTGTCTGTCTCTCTGTCTGTCTCTCTCTCTCTCTGTCTCTCTCTCTCTCTCTCTCTCTCTGTCTCTCTCTGTCTCTCTCTGTCTCTCTCTGTCTCTCTCTGTGTAAAGCAGTTGGACAATACTTCAATGTCAAGTCCTCAGGCTCGTTTGCAAACGGAAGACTAGACAAGCGTACAAACAAGAATTCATGAAAATCTGGAATTGGTGGGAGCTTTTTAGCCAGATAACAGCTAGTTTCTAAGCTTGGTGGAAAAAAAAGGCTGTAGCCTTGAACCGTGGTAACAGGTGGTGGATATTTGGGCACAGTGCTTTAGTTAAACATTTTCAGGGTGTTTAAGATACGATCTCTTCTCTATGGATCAAGTTTTACGTCAAACAGTAAACCTGCATAATCACACGACTAAACCATTGGCAACATGGTTAACCTATTGATTAGTGAATGTTTTGATTTGTACGTGTGTGTGTGTGTATACAGTGGGGAGAACAAGTATTTGATACACTGACGATTTTGCAGGTTTTCCTACTTACAAAGCATGTAGAGGTCTGTAATTTTTTTAATCATGGGTACACTTCAACTGTGAGAGACGGAATCTAAAACGAAAATCACATTGTATGATTTTTAAGTAATTAATTTGCATTTTATTGCATGACATAAGTATATCTACATGTTTTGTAAGTAGGAAAACCTGCAGTGTATCAAATACTTGTTCTCCCTGCTGTATACACACACACACACACGCAGTACGCCTGCTTTATGGATGTGTCCGTGCGCGTCCGAGTGTCTGTCTGTCCGTGCATACGTCTCCTCTCAGCTGTCCCACTCAGCCAAGGGCGTGTTGTCCTCTCCTCTCTCCTCATCTTCATCTGAGTCGGAGGAGACCTTCTTCATCCTCTGCATGGCTGCCTTGATGCTCTTCTGCAGATCCGTGTCCCTGCTGTCCTGGGGCAGGGGCACTGCTGGGACCACCTGGAGGGGACATCAGAGCAGGGTCATCAAGTTAGCCAGTGGGACCGGTTCAGAGGGCTACCCATCATTTCAAGTGTTTGTCACGTGCACTACTACAGTGTTTGTCACGTGCACTACTACAGTATTTGTCACGTGCACTACTACAGTGTTTGTCACGTGCACTACTACAGTGTTTGTCACGTGCACTACTACAGTGGTTGTCACGTGCACTACTACAGTGGTTGTCACGTGCACTACTACAGTGGTTGTCACGTGCACTACTACAGTGGTTGTCACGTGCACTACTACAGTGGTTGTCACGTGCACTACTACAGTGGTTGTCACGTGCACTACTACAGTGTTTGTCACGTGCACTACAACAGTGTGTCACGCGCACTACAACAGTGTGTCACGTGCACTACTACAGTGTTTGTCACGTGCACTACTACAGTGTTTGTCACGTGCACTACAACAGTGTTTGTCACGTGCACTACTACAGTGTGTCACGTGCACTACTACAGTGTGTCACGTGCACTACTACAGTGTGTCACGTGCACTACTACAGTGTTTGTCACGTGCACTACAACAGTGTCACGTGCACTACAACAGTGTGTCACGTGCACTACTACAGTGTTTGTCACGTGCACTACAACAGTGTTTGTCACGTGCACTACAACAGTGTTTGTCACGTGCACTACAACAGTGTTTGTCACGTGCACTACAACAGTGTTTGTCACGTGCACTACTACAGTGTTTGTCACGTGCACTACAACAGTGTTTGTCACGTGCACTACTACAGTGTTTGTCACGTGCACTACAACAGTGTTTGTCACGTGCACTACTACAGTGTGTCACGTGCACTACTACAGTGTGTCACGTGCACTACTACAGTGTTTGTCACGTGCACTACAACAGTGTTTGTCACGTGCACTACTACAGTGTTTGTCACGTGCACTACAACAGTGAAATTACTTTCTTTCTCAACAATGCAGTAATTAATATCAGTAGAAATCCATAACATGAATAAAGACCAGAAGAACAAACACAAGTAGTTATATACAGGGACAGTTCCAGGGTCAGTAGCTATATACAGGGACAGTTCCAGGGTCAGTAGTTATATACAGGGACAGTTCCAGGGTCAGTAGTTATATACAGGGACAGTTCCAGGGTCAGTAGTTATATACAGGGACAGTTCCAGGGTCAGTAGTTATATACAGGGACAGTTCAGGTCAGTATTACAGGACAGTTCCAGGGTCAGTAGTTATATACAGGGACAGTTCCAGGGTCAGTAGTTATATACAGGGACAGTTCCAGGGTCAGTAGTTATATACAGGGACAGTTCGAGGGTCAGTAGCTATATACAGGGACAGTTCCAGGGTCAGTAGTTATATACAGGGACAGTTCCAGGGTCAGTAGTTATATACAGGGTCAGTTCCAGGGTCAGTAGTTATATACAGGGTCAGTAGTTATATACAGGGACAGTTCCAGGGTCAGTAGTTATATACAGGGACAGTTCCAGGGTCAGTAGTTATATACAGGGACAGTTCCAGGGTCAGTAGTTATATACAGGGACAGTTCCAGGGTCAGTAGTTATATACAGGGTCAGTTCCAGGGTCAGTAGTTATATACAGGGACAGTTCCAGGGTCAGTAGTTATATACAGGGACAGTTCCAGGGTCAGTAGTTATATACAGGGACAGTTCCAGGGTCAGTAGTTATATACAGGGACAGTTCCAGGGTCAGTAGTTATATACAGGGTCAGTTCCAGGGTCAGTAGTTATATACAGGGACAGTTCCAGGGTCAGTAGCTATATACAGGGACAGTTCCAGGGTCAGTAGCTATATACAGGGACAGTTCCAGGGTCAGTAGCTATATACAGGGACAGTTCCAGGGTCAGTAGCTATATACAGGGACAGTTCCAGGGTCAGTAGTTATATACAGGGTCAGTAGTTATATACAGGGTCAGTTCCAGGGTCAGTAGTTATATACAGGGTCAGTCGTTATATACAGGGTCAGTTCCAGGGTCAGTAGTTATATACAGGTTCAGTAGTTATATACAGGGTCAGTAGTTATATACAGGGTCAGTTCCAGGGTCAGTAGCTATATACAGGGTCAGTAGTTATATACAGGGTCAGTTCCAGGGTCAGTAGCTATATATAGGGTCAGTTCCAGGGTCAGTAGCTATATACAGGGTCAGTTCCAGGGTCAG
This sequence comes from Oncorhynchus kisutch, assembly GCF_002021735.2. NCBI lineage: Eukaryota > Metazoa > Chordata > Actinopteri > Salmoniformes > Salmonidae > Oncorhynchus > Oncorhynchus kisutch. The sequence continues at coordinate 77,724 of NW_022265662.1, read as the reverse complement.
TAGCTATATACAGGGTCAGTTCCAGGGTCAGTAGTTATATAGGGACAGTTCCAGGGTCAGTAGTTATATAGGGACAGTTCCAGGGTCAGTAGCTATATACAGGGACAGTTCCAGGGTCAGTAGCTATATACAGGGACAGTTCCAGGGTCAGTAGCTATATACAGGGACAGTTCCAGGGTCAGTAGTTATATACAGGGTCAGTTCCAGGGTCAGTAGTTATATACAGGGTCAGTAGCTATATACAGGGTCAGTTCCAGGGTCAGTAGCTATATACAGGGTCAGTTCCAGGGTCAGTAGCTATATACAGGGACAGTTCCAGGGTCAGTAGCTATATACAGGGTCAGTTCCAGGGTCAGTAGCTATATACAGGGTCAGTTCCAGGGTCAGTAGTTATATACAGGGTCAGTAGCTATATACAGGGTCAGTCCCAGGGTCAGTAGCTATATACAGGGTCAGTAGCTATATACAGGGACAGTTCCAGGGTCAGTAGTTATATACAGGGACAGTTCCAGGGTCAGTAGCTATATACAGGGTCAGTTCCAGGGTCAGTAGCTATATACAGGGACAGTTCCAGGGTCAGTAGCTATATACAGGGTCAGTTCCAGGGTCAGTAGCTATATACAGGGTCAGTAGCTATATACAGGGTCAGTTCCAGGGTCAGTAGCTATATACAGGGTCAGTTCCAGGGTCAGTAGCTATATACAGGGTCAGTTCCAGGGTCAGTAGCTATATACAGGGTCAGTTCCAGGGTCAGTAGTTATATACAGGGACAGTTCCAGGGTCAGTAGCTATATACAGGGTCAGTTCCAGGGTCAGTAGCTATATACAGGGTCAGTTCCAGGGTCAGTAGCTATATACAGGGTCAGTTCCAGGGTCAGTAGCTATATACAGGGTCAGTTCCAAGGTCAGTAGCTATATCCAGGGACAGTTCCAGGGTCAGTAGCTATATACAGGGTCAGTTCCAGGGTCAGTAGCTATATACAGGGTCAGTAGCTATATACAGGGTCAGTTCCAGGGTCAGTAGCTATATACAGGGTCAGTTCCAGGGTCAGTAGCTATATACAGGGTCAGTTCCAGGGTCAGTAGCTATATACAGGGTCAGTAGCTATATACAGGGTCAGTAGCTATATATACAGGGACAGTTCCAGGGTCAGTAGCTATATACAGGGTCAGTAGCTATATACAGGGTCAGTAGCTATATACAGGGTCAGTTCCAGGGTCAGTAGTTATATACAGGGTCAGTTCCAGGGTCAGTAGTTATATACAGGGTCAGTAGCTATATACAGGGTCAGTAGTTATATACAGGGACAGTTCCAGGGTCAGTAGTTATATACAGGGTCAGTAGCTATATACAGGGTCAGTAGCTATATACAGGGACAGTTCCAGGGTCAGTAGCTATATACAGGGTCAGTTCCAGGGTCAGTAGCTATATACAGGGACAGTTCCAGGGTCAGTAGCTATATACAGGGACAGTTCCAGGGTCAGTAGTTATATACAGGGACAGTTCCAGGGTCAGTAGCTATATACAGGGTCAGTTCCAGGGTCAGTAGCTATATACAGGGTCAGTTCCAGGGTCAGTAGCTATATACAGGGTCAGTTCCAGGGTCAGTAGCTATATACAGGGTCAGTTCCAGGGTCAGTAGCTATATACAGGGTCAGTTCCAGGGTCAGTAGCTATATACAGGGTCAGTTCCAGGGTCAGTAGTTATATACAGGGTCAGTTCCAGGGTCAGTAGCTATATACAGGGTCAGTTCCAGGGTCAGTAGCTATATACAGGGACAGTTCCAGCGTCAGTAGCTATATACAGGGTCAGTTCCAGGGTCAGTAGTTATATACAGGGACAGTTCCAGGGTCAGTAGCTATATACAGGGACAGTTCCAGGGTCAGTAGCTATATACAGGGTCAGTAGCTATATACAGGGACAGTTCCAGGGTCAGTAGCTATATACAGGGTCAAAATAGACATCATGCAAAACTACAAATCCCTGAAAGATCCTGCAGGTCGTCTCTGACACCTTTAAAAACAGGTATTGATTATGCAGGTCATCTCTATCCAACACTTTTACTAACAGGTATTGATTATGCAGGTCATCTCTATCCGACACTTTTACTAACAGGTATTGATCCTGCAAGTCGTCTCTGACACCTTTACTAACAGGTATTGATCCTGCAGGTTGAGGGGGGTGTAATCGGTCCAGAGGGGTTCCTATAGAAGTCATGTATCAGGGGGTGTAATCGGTCCAGAGGGGTTCCTATAGAAGTCATGTATCAGGGGGTGTAATCGGTCCCGAGGGGCTCCTATAGAAGTCACGTATCAGGGGGTGTAATCGGTCCAGAGGGGCTCCTATAGAAGTCACGTATCAGGGGGTGTAATCGGTCCAGAGGGGTTCCTATAGGGGTTCCTATAGGGGTTCATGTAGGGGGTTGTGGTGGACACAGAGCCGGTCACTTTGATAAACATTCAGAAATAACTTTAACAATTATTTATGCTGTGATCTTTTCAAACATATTTTTTTAAGTCACTTATTGAGCCATTATGTAGCTTCATGGCTAACTCCTGCACATAGTCATTAATGTAACATAGCTTCATGGCTAACTCCTGTACATTGTCATTAATGTGATGCAACATAGCTTCATGGCTAACTCCTGCAGATTGTCATTAATGTAACATAGCTTCATGGCTAACTCCTGCACATTGTCATTAATGTAACATAGCTTCATGGCTAACTCCTGCACATTGTCATTAAAGTGATATAACATAGATTCATGGCTAACTCCTGCAGATTGTCATTAATGTAACATAGCTTCATGGCTAACTCCTGCACATTGTCATTAATGTAACATAGCTTCATGGCTATCTCCTGCACATTGTCATTAATGTAATGTGATGCCTGATGCTGACCTTGCGTAGTTTGACCCCAAGTCTGATGGCAGACATGATGTTATCCCTGAGGTCGCCACCGGAGGGCGCCAGGCCGGGACCAGGAGGGGCAAGGGGCTGAACACGACGCAGCCTGACCTGACCACGCTGTAATGATGCCAACACCTCGTCCATAGAACCTGGAGGGAGCAGGAGCAGGGAAAGAAAGGTGGGAGAGAGAAAAGAGAGAGAGAGAGAGACGAGAGAGAGAGAGAAAGAGAAGAAGTAGGGGAAGAAAGGTGGGGAGAGAGAAACGAGAGAGAGAGAGAAACGAGAGAGAGAGAGAGAGAGAGAGAGAGAGAGAGAGAGAGAGAGAGAGAGAGAGAGAGAGAGAGAGAGAGAAACGAGAGAGAGAGAGAGAAGAAGTAGGGGAAGAAAGGTGGGAGAGAGAAACGAGAGAGACAGAGAAACGAGAGAGAGAGAGAAGAAGTAGGGGAAAGAAAGGTGGGAGAGAGAAATGAGAGAGAGCAGATATGGAAAGAGAGTAGAAGCTGTCAAGAGAGCTGTCACAAGGTGCAGCTACAGTAGAAACTTGTAGAAGACAGAGTTTCCCTTTTTACAACAGTAGGAGAAATAATGAGCCGGGACAAGTAGCTACTGCATCAGAAACAGACCGGCACTGGAAGGTGGATCATTCTCACCTAGGTTCTGCTTCAGGGTCATTTTGGCAGGGAAGGGTGCGGCCTCTTTCTCACTGAGAGGCATGGGGGAGTCGCCTACCTCTGTCTTACAGGGGGTGAGGGCAGGGAGGGGTGGAGGAGGAGGGGGGAGGAGGAGAGGAGGTCTGAGGTGGGGGTACAGCTGTAGTGGGAGGTGTAGTTGGCAGAGGCGAAGGAGGAGGGAGAGGAGGAGTGAATATTTGGACGGGGATGTCTTTCGGTTTGAGTTTCCTGGGGGTCTTTCTGGGGGCGGCCCCATTAGATGAAGGGGAGGGGCCGATGCTAATGATTGACAGAGGCTGGGAGAGGTCGGAACACTGCGGCTCCCTGGCAGCCATCTTGGATCGTGGAGTCTTCAGGACGTAACTTCCCTGTCGCTTCTACAGGAAAGACAGCAGGAAAACACTTCAGCAACACATCCTTCCCATCTTCCTTTAGTCCCTCCATCCATGAGAGGATAAGTGATGGGTTGACTGATTACCTCTCTGAAGGAGCGGAGTCTGCTCAGGGTTCTCTCTCTCTCCTGGTCCATCCACTCCTTCCTCCTCTCTTCATCCTCTCTCCTCTTCTCTCTCTTCTGGAGGGACACAGAGGGAAATAAGACAAGACTGGTGGAATCAACTGAGATAGTTACCTCACTGCTTTAGTAACATTTTAGGTAGCTATAGAAGAGACCGAAACAGAGAGAGAGACAGAGAGAGACAGAGAGAGAGAGACGGAGAGACAGAGAGAGACAGAGAGAGAGAGACGGAGAGACAGAGAGAGACAGAGATACAGACAGAGAGAGACAGAGAGAGAGACAGAAACAGAGACAGACAGACAGAGAGATGGAGAGACAGAGAGAGACAGAGACAGAGAAACAGAGACGGAGAGACAGAGAGAGAGACAGAGAAACAGAGAGAGAGACAGAGAGAGAGACAGACAGACAGACAGAGAGATGGAGAGACAGAGAGAGAGAGAGAAACAGAGACGGAGAGACAGAGAGAGAGACAGAGAAACAGAGACGGAGAGACAGAGAGAGAGACAGAGACACAGGGAGAGAGAGAGAGATAGAGAGAGACAGAGATACAGACAGAGAGAGACAGAGAGAGAGACAGACAGACAGACAGAGAGATGGAGAGACAGAGAGAGACAGAGAGAAACAGAGACGGAGAGACAGAGAGAGAGACAGAGAAACAGAGACGGAGAGACAGAGAGAGAGACAGAGACACAGGGAGAGAGAGAGAGATAGAGAGACAGAGATACAGACAGAGAGAGAGACAGACAGACAGACAGAGAGATGGAGAGACAGAGAGAGAGACAGAGAAACAGAGACGGAGAGACAGAGAGAGAGACAGAGAAACAGAGACGGAGAGACAGAGAGAGAGACAGAGACACAGGGAGAGAGAGAGAGAGATAGAGAGAGAGAGACAGAGATACAGACAGAGAGAGACAGAGAGAGAGACAGAAACAGAGACAGAGAGAGAGAGACGGAGAGACAGAGAGAGAGACGGAGAGAGAGAGAGACGGAGAGAGAGACGGAGAGAGAGAGAGACGGAGAGAGAGAGACGGAGAGACAGAGAGAGAGAGAGACAGAGACACAGGGAGAGAGAGAGAGAGAGAGAGATACAGACAGAGAGGGAGAGTGAGAGACAGAGACACAGGGAGAGAGAGAGAGATAGAGAGAGACAGAGATACAGACAGAGAGAGAGAGTGACGGAGGGAGAGAGAGATCATGTAAACTGAGGATGGTGTCTCCAGTGTGGGTGTTTCCGTGGGTGGGTTTGCCCTCGTTACTATGGTAACTCACCAGGGCTACTCCGTGGTGCTGGGTAAAGGGATCCTTTAAGAGCGTGTGTGTATGCTGTCATGGTAACTCACCAGGGCTACTCCGTGGTGCTGGGTAAAGTGAGTGGAGCTGTGCTGGGCCAGACGGTGCTTCTGCTCGTTAGCCTCCACACACTGATCCTGTAACACCACACACCATGTTACACAGACACACACCATGTTACACACACCGACACACACACACACACCATGTTACACCGACACACACACACCATGTTACACCGACACACACACACACACACACACACACAGACACCACGTTACACACAACAGACACCACGTTACAACAAAGACACCACAACACAGACACAGAGGTAGGTTAACACACCCCCCCTGGTACCTTCTCACTGTGGAGGTAGGTTAACACACACCCCCTGGTACCTTCTCACTGTGGAGGTAGGTTAACACACACCCCCTGGTACCTTCTCACTGTGGAGGTAGGTTAACACACACCCCCTGGTACCTTCTCACTGTGGAGGTAGGTTAACACACCCCCTGGTACTTCTCACTGTGGAGGTAGGTTAACACACACCCCCTGGTACCTTCTCACTGTGGAGGTAGGTTAACACACACCCCCTGGTACCTTCTCACTGTGGAGGTAGGTTAACACACCCCCTGGTACCTTCTCACTGTGGAGGTAGGTTAACACACACCCCCTGGTACCTTCTCACTGTGGAGGTAGGTTAACACACACCCCCTGGTACCTTCTCACTGTGGAGGTAGGTTAACACACACCCCCTGGTACCTTCTCACTGTGGAGGTAGGTTAACACACACCCCCTGGTACCTTCTCACTGTGGAGGTAGGTTAACACACACCCCCTGGTACCTTCTCACTGTGGAGGTAGGTTAACACACACCCCCTGGTACCTTCTCACTGTGGAGGTAGGTTAACACACACCCCCTGGTACCTTCTCACTGTGGAGGTAGGTTAACACACCCCCTGGTACCTTCTCACTGTGGAGGTAGGTTAACACACACCCCCTGGTACCTTCTCACTGTGGAGGTAGGTTAACACACACCCCCTGGTACCTTCTCACTGTGGAGGTAGGTTAACACACACCCCCTGGTACCTTCTTACTGTGGAGGTAGGTTCAAACACAAACACCCCCCCCCCAGGGTACCTTCTTGTTGCGGAGGTATGCGCGGCGGGCACAGATGTTCCCTCTCTTGGCTTCCAGCTGCTGTAGGCATCGCCCCAGGTTATTGACAGGTGAGTGGGTGGGGTCTAAAGGTGCAGCTGTCTGTGATAGGCTTTGGAGCTCCTCTGGATCCTCACACACATCATAATACACCACCTCCTCTTTCAGCTCTGAAACACACACCACCTCCTCTTTCAGCTCTGAAACACACCATAATACACCACCTCCTCTTTCAGCTCTGAAACACACACCATAATACACCACCTCCTCTTTCAGCTCTGAAACACACCATAATACACCACCTCCTCTTTCAGCTCTGAAACACACACCATAATACACCACCTCCTCTTTCAGCTCTGAAACACACACCATAATACACCACCTCCTCTTTCAGCTCTGAGACACACACCACCTCCTCTTTCAGCTCTGAAACACACACCACCTCCTCTTTCAGCTCTGAAACACACCTCTTTCAGCTCTGAAACACACACCATAATAAACCACCTCTTTCAGCTCTGAAACACACACCATAATAAACCACCTCCTCTTTCAGCTCTGAAACACACACCATAATAAACCACCTCCTCTTTCAGCTCTGAAACACACCATAATACACCACCTCCTCTTTCAGCTCTGAAACACACACCATAATACACCACCTCCTCTTTCAGCTCTGAAACACACCATAATACACCACCTCCTCTTTCAGCTCTGAAACACACACCATAATACACCACCTCCTCTTTCAGCTCTGAAACACACACCATAATACACCACCTCCTCTTTCAGCTCTGAGACACACACCACCTCCTCTTTCAGCTCTGAAACACACACCACCTCCTCTTTCAGCTCTGAAACACACCTCTTTCAGCTCTGAAACACACACCATAATAAACCACCTCCTCTTTCAGCTCTGAAACACACACCATAATAAACCACCTCCTCTTTCAGCTCTGAAACACACACCATAATAAACCACCTCCTCTTTCAGCTCTGAAACATTCTACAAATCTCTGTAGACACAATCTGATAAGCAGACATCTGTCGCTTCCCATCTCCTCTTCCTCTGTTGTTCTCTCCCTCCTCCTTGTTGCTCCCTCTCTCCTTCTTCTCCCCCTCTCCCTTCCCCCGCACTCCTCTCTGTCGCTCCTTCTCCCCCTCCCCCCACTCTGTCGCTCCTTCACTCCCTCCCCCCACTCTGTCGCTCCTTCCTCCTCTGCAGCTCCTTCTCTCCCTCCCCCTACACTCCTCTATCGCTCCTTCTCTCCCTCCCCCCACACTCCTCCCTGTCGCTCCTTCTCTCCCTCCCCCCACACTCCTCCCTGTCGCTCCTTCTCTCCCTCCCCCCACACTCCTCCCTGTCGCTCCTTCTCTCCCTCACCCCACTGTCGCTCCTTCTCTCCCTCACCCCACTGTCGCTCCTTCTCTCCCTCCCCCCACACTCCTCCCTGTCGCTCCTTCTCTCCCTCCCCCCACTGTCGCTCCTTCTCTCCCTCCCCCCACACTCGTCCGTCGCTCCTTCTCTCCCTCCCCCCTCCTGTCTCTCCCTTCCCCTCTATCGCTCCTTCTCTCCCTCCCCCCACACTCCTCCGTCGCTCCTTCTCTCCCTCCCCCCACACTCCTCCGTCGCTCCTTCTCTCCCTCACCCCAATGTCGCTCCTTCACTCCCTCCCTCCCCCCTCTCGCTCCTCGCTCCCTCCCCCCCTCTATCGCTCCTTCCCTCCCTTCCCCCACGCTCCTTCCCTCCCTCTCCCTCACCCCAATGTCGCTCCTTCACCCCCCCCTCCTGTCTCTCCCTACCCCCTCTATCGCTCCTTTTCTCCCTCCCCCCACACTCCTCCCTGTCGCTCCTTCTCTCCCTCCTGTCTCTCCCTCCCCCCTCTATCGCTCCTTCTCTCCCTCCCCCCCTCCCCCTCTATTGCTCCTCTCTCTATTTTGCTCCCACTCTTTCACCCTCTTCTTTTGCTTTCTCTCTCTTTTCATTGGGGAAGAACAATGAAGTGGTAGGGGGTTGCTGCCTTCCTCTCTCATGTTATAAAAATACATCTAGACTCTAGAGCCAAGTACTCGAAGCCCTGCCAAGGATGGCAGACAGAAACACACACACACACACCCTTGGAAACAAACAGTATTTTCCCCATGGGCAGTAATTAAGGAATTCACATGCAGAAAATCTGCTTTTGTGACATTATTTGTCATCCAGTGACACAACAGAAGTAGATCTCTATCTAGGGACAGTAGAGGAAGCCACGCTGCTCTTCTCGAACCCACAGAAATCTGGATGTCAACATGTCGGACTGTGAGACTGCCATCGTCAGAGTCAGTTGAAAAAAACTTTGAACATTTTGCATTGCATTTTGAAAAATCTAAATGTATAGATGTGTGTGTGTGTGTGTAACCTACCTTTTATCTGGCGTCGCAGGGTGTCGATCTGAGCGACCAATAGGAGCTCTTCGTTCTTGAGGATCTCAAACTTGGCATCGTAGAGTTCTAGCTGAGCCTCATAGTACTGAAGCTCTAGGTTATCTACAGTCTCTGGTCCCCTCTGGTCCTGGCCAGACAGACCTCCCATCTAGGATACAATATAGAACACTGTGGTTATAACAGCTCCAGCAAAAAAAATCCCAGAACCACACGGGGGGACCTAGTGAATGACCTACAGAGAGCTGGGACCAAAGTAACAAAGCCTACCATCAGTAACACACTACACCGCCAGGGACTCAAATCCTGCAGTGCCAGACGTGTCCCCGTGCTTAAGCCAGTACATGTCCAGGCCCGTCTGAAGTTTGCTAGAGAGGATTTGGATGATCCAGAAGAAGATTGGGAGAATGTCATATGGTCAGATGAACCCAAAATAGAACTTTTTGGTAAAAACTCAACTCGTCGTGTTTGGAGGACAAAGAATGCTGAGTTGCATCCAAAGAACACCATACCTACTGTGAAGCATGGGGGTGGAAATATCATGCTTTGGGGCTGTTTTCCTGCAAAGGGACCAGGACGACTGATCCGTGTAAAGGAAAGAATGAATGGGGCCATGTATCGTGAGATTTTGAGTGAAAACCTCCTTCCATCAGCAAGAGCATTGAAGATGAAACGTGGCTGGGTCTTTCAGCATGACAATGATCCCAAACACACCGCCCGGGCAACGAAGGAGTGGCTTCGTAAGAAGCATTTCAAGGTCCTGCAGTGGCCTAGCCAGTCTCCAGATCTCAACCCCATAGAAAATCTCAGCCCCAAAACATCACTGCTCTAGAGGAGATCTGCATGGAGGAATGGGCCAAAATACCAGCAACAGTGTGTGAAAACCTTTTGAAGACTTACAGAAAACATTTGACCTCTGTTAGATACCCTTTGTTGGCAATGACAAAGTATTGAGATAAACTTTTGTTATTGACCAAATACTTATTTTCCACCATAATTTGCAAATAAATTCATTAAAAATCCTACAAAGTGATTTTCAGCAACTGATCTAATGCAGCAACTGATATGGCCCAGATCCCCATCATTTCCTTGAAGAGAAGGTAGAGAAAAAGGTGCTGGAGGGCGGGCTACCTTCTGAGAATTTGTAGGCGATCGAATAAACACCCACTGCCTTCCGTTCTGCTAGCAAACGTGCAATCTTTGAAAAATAAAATCGATGACCTACGAGGAAGATTAAACTACCAACGGGACATTCAAAACTGAAATATCTTCTGCTTCACGGAGTCGTGGTTGAACGATGACATTATCAACATACAGCTGGCTGGTTATGTGCTGTATCAGCAGGATGGAACAGCGGCATCTGGTAAGACAAGGGGCGGCGGACTATGTATTTTTGTAAATAACCGCTGGTGCACGATCTCTAAGGAAGTCTCGAGGTTATGCTCGCCTCAGGTAAATAATCTCATGATAAGGTGTAGCCCACACTATCTACCTCGAGTTTTCATCTGTATTTGTCGTAGCTGTCTACATACCACCACAGACCGAGGCTTATTTTCCACCATAATTTGCAAATTCATTAAAAATCCTACAATGTGATTTTCTGGATTTTTTTTCTTCTCATTTTGTCTGTCATAGTTGAAGTGTACCTATGATGAACATTACAGGCCTCTCTCATCTTTTTAAGTGGGAGAACTTGCACAATTGGTGGCTGACTAAATACTTTTTTGCCTCACTGTATGTTTCTGCATATCGATGTTGGATGAAAAGCTCTGATCTCCAAAAGATAAACTTTTCAGGAAATTGAAAAAAACGGTTATATTTTCCCATTTAAGAAACATAGAGTTCTGAAAGTTGAGATGCTATTTTCTTGTTCCTAGAGTTGTGAGATGTTCAGAATCCAGACTAGTGTTGGTAGTTGACACACGTAGACATACAGCTGGAGGGGTAGCTGTCTGTCTGTCTGGGGAATTCTCTGTTCACACTCAGCTCTATAGAAAGATCAAAGACCCGGAAAGAGAGAGCGACAGAGCTACAGATACAGCTACAGATACAGATACAGCTACAGATACAGCTACAGACAGAGCTACAGCTACAGACAGAGACACAGCTACAGACAGAGACACAGCTACAGACAGAGACACAGCTACAGACAGAGACACAGCTACAGACAGAGACACAGCTACAGACAGAGACACAGCTACAGACAGAGACACAGCTACAGACAGAGACACAGCTACAGACAGAGCTACAGCTACAGACAGAGACACATCTACCGGCAGAGCTACAGACAGAGCTACAGACAGAGACACAGCTACAGACAGAGACACAGCTACAGACACATCTACAGACAGAGACACAGCTACAGACACATCTACAGACAGAGACACAGCTACAGACACATCTACAGACAGAGCTACAGCTACAGACAGAGACACAGCTACAGACAGAGACACAGCTACAGACACATCTACAGACAGAGACACAGCTACAGACACATCTACAGACAGAGACACAGCTACAGACACATCTACAGACAGAGACAGCTACAGCTACAGACAACATCTACCGGCAGAGCTACAGCTACAGACAGAGACAGAGCTACAGACAGAGCTACAGCTACAGACAGAGACAGAGCTACAGACAGAGACAGAGCTACAGACAGAGACAGAGCTACAGACAGAGAGACAGCTACAGACAGAGACACAGCTACAGACAGAGACACAGCTACAGACACAGCTACAGACAGAGCTAGACACAGACAGCGACACAGCTACAGACACAGCTACAGACGCAGCTACAGACGCAGCTACAGACACAGCTACAGACGCAGCTACAGACAGAGACACAGCTACAGACAGCTACAGACAGAGCTAGACACAGACAGAGACACAGCTACAGACACAGCTACAGACGCAGCTACAGACGCAGCTACAGACGCAGCTACAGACACAGCTACGTCTACAGACAGAGCTACAGACAGAGACACAGCTACAGACAGAGCTACAGACACCCCCAGGGAATCTGATCAGATAGGAATACCAATCCAGAGAATGGCCTTTTAAAACACACACACACACACACAGTACCTTCTCTCTGATGGTGTGTTTCTTGCGGTGCAGACACATCTCAGTTGCTCTCATGTGTTGCAGGGTCTCTTTAGCCAGCAGGAAACGCAGCTTCTCCAGTCTAGGAGCTGCTGAGGCCCAGGAGGCCTGACCAAAACCACGCTTATCCTCCCCCATCACACGCAGCATACCTGGTCACACAGATCAACCACACAGACGGGTTCATTTGGCACAAGGTTTCCCCTATATGCAGCTGAGGGGGTCTGGAGAGCGGCTCTAAAAGGGGGGGCAGCTGAGAGGGTCTGGAGAGCTGCTCTAAAAGGGGGGGCCAGCTGAGGGGGTCTGGAGAGCTGCTCTAAAAGGGGGGGCAGCTGAGAGGGTCTGGAGAGCTGCTCTAAAAGGGGGGGCAGCTGAGGGGGTCTGGAGAGCTGCTCTAAAAAGGGGGGGCAGCTGAAGGGGTCTGGAGAGCTGCTCTAAAAAGGGGGGGCAGCTGAGAGGGTCTGGAGAGCGGCTCTAAAAGGGGGGGCAGCTGAGAGGGTCTGGAGAGCTGCTCTAAAAGGGGGGGCAGCTGAGAGGGTCTGGAGAGAGGCTCTAAAAGGGGGGGCAGCTGAGAGGGTCTGGAGAGCTGCTCTAAAAGGGGGGGCAGCTGAGGGGGTCTGGAGAGCGGCTCTAAAAGGGGGGGGCAGCTGAGAGGGTCTGGAGAGCTGCTCTAAAAGGGGGGGCAGCTGAGAGGGTCTGGAGAGCTGCTCTAAAAGGGGGGGCAGCTGAGGGGGTCTGGAGAGCGGCTCTAAAAGGGGGGGCAGCTGAGAGGGTCTGGAGAGCTGCTCTAAAAGGGGGGGCAGCTGAGAGGGTCTGGAGAGCTGCTCTAAAAGGGTGGGCAGCTGAGGGGGTCTGGAGAGCTGCTCTAAAAGGGGGGGCAGCTGAGGGGGTCTGGAGAGCTGCTCTAAAAGGGGGGGCAGCTGAGAGGGTCTGGAGAGCTGCTCTAAAAGGGGGGGGGCAGCTGAGGGGGTCTGGAGAGCGGCTCTAAAAGGGGGGGCAGCTGAGGGGGTCTGGAGAGCTGCTCTAAAAGGGGGGGGGCAGCTGAGGGGGTCTGTGGAGAGCTGCTATAAGGGGGGGCACCTGAGGGGGTCTGGAGAGAGCTGCTATAAGGGGGGGGGCAGCTGAGAGGGTCTGGAGAGCTGCTCTAAAAGGGGGGGGGCAGCTGAGAGGGTCTGGAGAGCTGCTATAAGGGGGGGGGGCAGCTGAGAGGGTCTGGAGAGCTGCTATAAGGGGGGGGGCAGCTGAGAGGGTCTGGAGAGCTGCTATAAGGGGGGGGGCAGCTGAGAGGGTCTGGAGAGAGCTGCTATAAGGGGGGGGCAGCTGAGAGGGTCTGGAGAGCTGCTATAAGGGGGGGGCAGCTGAGAGGGTCTGTGGAGAGCTGCTATAAGGGGGGGGGCAGCTGAGAGGGTCTGGAGAGCTGCTATAAGGGGGGGGGCAGCTGAGAGGGTCTGTGGAGAGCTGCTATAAGGGGGCTCTTAATGCTTCATACACACACACTCTCTCTCTCTACCTCCAAGGGCTTTGGATGTTTCTATGAAGTAGCTGACTGTGATGTCCTGTATGGAGGAGACTGCATCCTCTCCTCTCCTCCTCCACTCCTCTGCCTCTCTCTCCAGTGCTGCTATCCTCTTAGGACCCAGCTCCTCCTCATCCAGAGACTTCTGATAGGGGCCAAGAGAGAACAGAAGAAAGGCTTTACATTCTAGAACAGCGACATCGGGGGGGGGGGGGGGGGGGGGGGGGGGGTTTAGAACAGCGACATCGGGGGGGTTAGAACAGCGACATCGGGGGGGGTTAGAACAGCGACATCTGGGGGGGGATTAGAACAGAGACATGGGGGGTTAGAACAGCGACATCGGGGGGGATTAGACGGGCGACATCGGGGGGGGGATTAGAACAGCGACATCGGGGGGATTAGAACAGCGACATCGGGGGGTTAGAACAGCGACATCGGGGGGTTAGAACAGCGACATCGGGGGGGGATTAGAACAGCGACATGGGGGGGGGGATTAGAACAGTGACATGGGGGGGGGGATTAGAACAGCGACATGGGGGGGGGGGGATTAGAACAGCGACATGGGGGGGATTAGAACAGCGACATGGGGGGGTTAGAACAGCGACATCGGGGGGGGCTTAGAACAGCGACATCGGGGGGGGATTTGAACAGCGACATGGGGGGGTTAGAACAGCGACATGGGGGGGTTTAGAACAGCGACATGGGGGGGGTTAGAACAGCGACATCGGGGGGGGCTTAGAACAGCGACATCGGGGGGGGATTTGAACAGCGACATGGGGGGATTAGAACAGCGACATGGGGGGTTTAGAACAGCGACATGGGGGGGCTTAGAACAGCGACATGGGGGGTTTAGAACAGCGACATGGGGGGGGGTTTAGAACAGCGACATCGGGGGGGAATTAGAACAGCGAAATCGGGTTGTGGGGGGAATTAGAACAGTGACATCGGCGAAGGGGGGGTTAGAACAGCGACATCGGGGGGGGATTAGAACAGCGACATGGGGGGGGTTAGAACAGCGACATCGGGGGGGTTAGAACAGCGACATCGGGGGGGGGGGGGGGGGATTAGAACAGCGACATCGGGGGGGGATTAGAACAGCGACATCGGGGGGGGGGGATTAGAACAGCGACATGGGGGGGGTTAGAACAGCGACATCGGGGGGGGTGGGATTAGACAGCGACATCGGGGGGGGGGGGGGATTAGAACAGCGACATGGGGGGGTTAGAACAGCGACATCGGGGGGGATTAGAACAGCGACATCGGGGGGGGGATTAGAACAGCGACATGGGGGGGATTAGAACAGCGACATGGGGGGGATTAGAACAGCGACATCGGGGGGGGGGTTTTAGAACAGCGACATCGGGGGGGGGTTAGAACAGCGACATCGGGGGGGGGGGGTTTGAACAGCGACATCGGGGGGGGGTTAGAACAGCGACATCGGGGGGGGGAATTAGAACAGTGACATCGGGGGGGGGATTAGAACAGCGACATCGGGGGGGATTAGAACAGCGACATGGGGGGGGCTTAGAACAGCGACATGGGGGGGATTAGAACAGCGACATCGGGGGGGGGATTAGAACAGCGACATGGGGGGGGGTTAGAACAGCGACATGGGGGGGTTTAGAACAGCGACATGGGGGGGCTTAGAACAGCGACATGGGGGGATTAGAACAGCGACATGGGGGGGA
Source organism: Oncorhynchus kisutch (assembly GCF_002021735.2). Lineage (NCBI taxonomy): Eukaryota > Metazoa > Chordata > Actinopteri > Salmoniformes > Salmonidae > Oncorhynchus > Oncorhynchus kisutch. The sequence continues at coordinate 62,449 of NW_022265662.1, read as the reverse complement.
TAGAACAGCGACATGGGGGGTTAGAACAGCGATATGGGGGGTTAGAACAGCGACATGGGGGGGGTTAGAACAGCGACATGGGGGGATTAGAACAGCGACATGGGGGGATAGAACAGCGACATGGGGGGGATAGAACAGCGACATCGGGGGGGGGGATTAGAACAGCAACATCGGGGGGGGGATTAGAACAGCGACATCGGGGGGGGAGGGTTTAGAACAACGACATGGGGGATTTAGAACAACGACATGGGGGGGTTTAGAACAGCGACATGGGGGCGATTAGAACAGCGACATGGGGGGGGGGGATTAGAACAGCGACATGGGGGGGGGGGGATTAGAACAGCGACATGGGGGGGATTAGAACAGCGACATGGGGGGGGTTAGAACAGCGACATCGGGGGGGGCTTAGAACAGCGACATCGGGGGGGGGATTTGAACAGCGACATGGGGGGGTTTAGAACAGCGACATGGGGGGGATTAGAACAGCGACATGGGGGGGATGGAACAGCGACATGGGGGGGGATTAGAACAGCGACATGGGGGAGTTAGAACAGCGACATGGGGGGGTTAGAACAGCGACATGGGGGGGTTAGAACAGCGACATGGGGGGGATAGAACAGCGACATGGGGGGGATAGAACAGCGACATGGGGGGGATTAGAACAGCGACATGGGGGGGTTAGAACAGCGACATGGGGGGGTTAGAACAGCGACATGGGGGGGATTAGAACAGCGACATGGGGGGGTTAGAACAGCGACATGGGGGGATTAGAACAGCGACATGGGGGGGATTAGAACAGCGACATGGGGGGGTTTAGAACAGCGACATGGGGGGGATTAGAACAGCGACATGGGGGGTTTAGAACAGCGACATGGGGGGGGGTTTAGAACAGCGACATCGGGGGGGAATTAGAACAGCGAAATCGGGTTGTGGGGGGAATTAGAACAGTGACATCGGCGAAGGGGGGGTTAGAACAGCGACATCGGGGGGGGATTAGAACAGCGACATGGGGGGGGTTAGAACAGCGACATCGGGGGGGTTAGAACAGCGACATCGGGGGGGGGGGGGGGGAATTAGAACAGCGACATCGGGGGGGATTAGAACAGCGACATCTGGGGGGGGATTAGAACAGCGACATGGGGGGGGGGTTAGAACAGCGACATCGGGGGGGTGGGATTAGAACAGCGACATCGGGGGGGGGGGGGGGGAGGATTAGAACAGCGACATGGGGGGGTTAGAACAGCGACATCGGGGGGGATTAGAACAGCGACATCGGGGGGGGATTAGAACAGCGACATCGGGGGGGGGATTAGAACAGCGACATGGGGGGGGATTAGAACAGCGACATCGGGGGGGGGGTTTAGAACAGCGACATCGGGGGGGGGTTAGAACAGCGACATCGGGGGGGGGGGGATTAGAACAGCGACATCGGGGGGGGGTTAGAACAGCGACATCGGGGGGGGGATTAGAACAGTGACATCGGGGGGGGATTAGAACAGCGACATCGGGGGGGATTAGAACAGCGACATGGGGGGGGCTTAGAACAGCGACATGGGGGGGATTAGAACAGCGACATCGGGGGGGGGTTAGAACAGCGACATGGGGGGGTTAGAACAGCGACATGGGGGGGCTTAGAACAGCGACATGGGGGGGATTAGAACAGCGACATGGGGGGGATAGAACAGCGACATGGGGGGTTAGAACAGCGATATGGGGGGGTTAGAACAGCGACATGGGGGGGGTTTAGAACAGCGACATGGGGGGGGTTTAGAACAGCGACATGGGGGGGATAGAACAGCGACATGGGGGGGATAGAACAGCGACATGGGGGGGATTAGAACAGCAACATCGGGGGGGGGATTAGAACAGCGACATCGGGGGGGAGGGTTTAGAACAACGACATGGGGGATTTAGAACAACGACATGGGGGGGTTTAGAACAGCGACATGGGGGCGATTAGAACAGCGACATGGGGGGGATTAGAACAGCGACATGGGGGGATTAGAACAGCGACATGGGGGGGTTTAGACCAGCGAAATGGGGGAGTTTAGAACGACATGGGGGGTTTAGAACAGCGACATCGGGGGGGGATTAGAACAGCGACATCGGGGGGGATTTAGAACAGCGACATGGGGGGATTTAGAACAACGACATGGGGGCGATTAGAACAGCGACATGGGGGGGATTAGAACAGCGACATGGGGGTGTTTAGAACAGCGACATGGGGGTGTTTAGAACAGCGACATGGGGGGGTTTAGAACAGCGACATGGGGGGGGTTTAGAACAGCGACATGGGGGGGTTTAGAACAGCGACATCGGGGGGGGAATTAGAACAGCGAAATCGGGTTGTGGGGGGAATTAGAACAGTGACATCGGCGAAGGGGGGGTTAGAACAGCGACATCGGGGGGGGGATTAGAACAGCGACATCGGGGGGGGGGGGGATTAGAACAGCGACATGGGGGGGGTTAGAACAGCGACATCGGGGGGGTTAGAACAGCGACATCGGGGGGGATTAGAACAGCGACATCTGGGGGGGGATTAGAACAGCGACATGGGGGGGTTAGAACAGCGACATCGGGGGGGGATTAGAACAGCGACATCGGGGGGGGGGGATTAGAACAGCGACATGGGGGGGTTAGAACAGCGACATCGGGGGGGATTAGAACAGCGACATCGGGGGGGGATTAGAACAGCGACATCGGGGGGGGGGGGGATTAGAACAGCGACATCGGGGGGGGGGGATTAGAACAGCGACATTGGGGGGGGGGATTAGAACAGCGACATCGGGGGGGGGGATTAGAACAGCGACATGGGGGGGATTAGAACAGCGACATCGGGGGGGGATTAGAACAGCGACATCGGGGGGGGGATTAGAACAGCGACATGGGGGGGTTAGAACAGCGACATGGGGGGGATTAGAACAGCGACATGGGGGGGATAGAACAGCGACATGGGGGGGATAGAACAGCGACATGGGGGGGATAGAACAGCGACATCGGGGGGGGGATTAGAACAGCGACATCGGGGGGGAGGGTTTAGAACAACGACATGGGGGGATTTAGAACAACGACATGGGGGGGTTTAGAACAGCGACATGGGGGCGATTAGAACAGCGACATGGGGGGGTTTAGAACAGCGACATGGGGGGATTAGAACAGCGACATGGGGGGTTTAGAACAGCGAAATGGGGGGGTTTAGAACAACGACATGGGGGTTTAGAACAGCGACATGAGGGGGGTTTAGAACAGCGACATCGGGGGGGGATTAGAACAGCGACATCGGGGGGGGATTTAGAACAGCGACATGGGGGGATTTAGAACAACGACATGGGGGGATTTAGAACAGCGACATGGGGGCGATTAGAACAGCGACATGGGGGCGATTAGAACAGTGACATGGGGGGGATTAGAACAGCGACATGGGGGTGTTTAGAACAGCGACATGGGGGGGATTAGAACAGCGACATGGGGGGGTTTAGAACAGCGACATGGGGGGGTTTAGAACAGCGACATGGGGGGGTTTAGTTTAGAACAGCGACATCGGGGGGGTTTAGTTTAGAACAGCGACATCGGGGGGGGAATTAGAACAGCGAAATCGGGTTGTGGGGGGAATTAGAACAGTGACATCGGCGAAGGGGGGGTTAGAACAGCGACATCGGGGGGGGGATTAGAACAGCGACATGGGGGGGGGATTAGAACAGCGACATAGGGGGGGTGTCTTTGTGACCTCAGCTTGGTGACAGAGACCAGAGCAGTTGGATTCTGGCTGTATTCCACCTTGTATCAAAAACTCATGAGCAGGTTCACGCTAAATTACAACCAATCAGTGTGTGTGTGTGTGTGTGTGTGTGTGTGTGTGTGTGTGTGTGTGTACGAGCGTGGGGTTTCTGCGTAGTATGAGTCGGCGTAGTGTGTGTCGGCATAGTGTGTGTCGGCATAGTGTGTGTGTGTGTATGTGTGTGTGTACGAGCGTGGGTTTCTGCGTAGTGTGTGTCGGCATAGTGTGTGTGTGGGGTGTGTGTGTGTGTGTGTATGTGTCTCTCCGCCTACCAGTATCTCCATCTGGTAGAGCCCTGCCAGTTCTCTCATGTCTCTGAAGGGAGGGGTGTGTGTGTGTGTGTGTGCGTCTCCACCTACCAGTTCTCTCATGTCTCTGAAGGGAGGGGTGTGTGTGTGTGTGTCTCCACCTACCAGTATCTCCATCTTGTAGAGCCCTGCCAGTTCTCTCATGTCTCTGAAGGGAGGGGTGTGTGTGTGTGTGTGTCTCTCTCCACCTACCAGTATCTCCATCTTGTAGAGCCCTGCCAGTTCTCTCATGTCTCTGAAGGGAGGGGTGTGTGTGTGTTTGTGTGTGTCTCTCCACCTACCAGTATCTCCATCTTGTAGAGCCCTGCCAGTTCTCTCATGTCTCTGAAGGGAGGGGTGTGTGTGTGTGTGTGTGTGTGTCTCTCCACCTACCAGTATCTCCATCTTGTAGAGCCCTGCCAGTTCTCTCATGTCTCTGAAGGGAGGTGGGTGTGTGTGTGTGTGTGTGTGTGTGTGTGTGTCTCTCCACCTACCAGTTCTCTCATGTCTCTGAAGGGAGGGGTGTGTGTGTGTGTGTGTGTCTCTCCACCTACCAGTATCTCCATCTTGTAGAGCCCTGCCAGTTCTCTCATGTCTCTGAAGGGAGGGGGTGTGTGTGTGTGTGTGTGTGTGTCTCCACCTACCAGTATCTCCATCTTGTAGAGCCCTGCCAGTTCTCTCATGTCTCTGAAGGGAGGTGGGTGTGTGTGTGTGTGTGTGTGTGTGTCTCTCCACCTACCAGTTCTCTCATGTCTCTGAAGGGAGGGGTGTGTGTGTGTGTGTGTGTGTGTCTCTCCACCTACCAGTATCTCCATCTTGTAGAGCCCTGCCAGTTCTCTCATGTCTCTGAAGGGTTGCAGCAGGTACTGGTAGAAGGTGGTTGCTACGGTGACCAGGTCCTGGTAGGCTAGGTCCTCCTCGTGGTAGATCTGTAGCAGTAGAATCATTCTGTCTGCACCTCCATGACTCTGAAGGATCTGTCAATCAATCAATACATTCTATTATATTAGGCTAATCAATCAAATTATATTTACACGAAACAGACTAGCGTATTACAGTATCTCACGTTTTCAAAAAAAAATAAAAAATAATGTATTTGTCAGGTGACTGGCCAGTTCACTTTATGACCTGTGGAACGAACTCCGGCCAACATCAGGTGACGCAAGAAGTTAAAGTCCAGAGTCACTGACCTGTATGAAGTCCTTTATGTACCAATGAACAACATCCCAAAACTATCCCTTAAGTCTTCTCCCAGAGCTAGGCTAATGCCTTTAGCTCAGTGAACTAACACAGTCCTGTAGCCCACAGATGACCATGGCCTGGTTACTGTTCGTTGTGATGACAGACAGATATATAGGTCTTGTTTTATTTATCTCTGAAGATTTATTCTACCACGACTTGATGTGGACTTAGTGTCCCACTGTTCTGGTTCTATTCTACCACGACTTGATATGGACTTAGTGTCCCACAGTTCTGTATCTATTCTACCACGACTTGATGTGGACTTAGTGTCCCACTGTTCCAGTACTCAGTGTACTGCAGCTGATGCTATCGTGAGTCAGATGTTCATTCCAGCAACGTGTATGTGTGTGGCGGACCAGCCCCCCGATGTGACTCTATGGGACCATCTAATTTTACCCCACCACAGTAAAATGACCCTGACGTGATACATCCTAAAGATCATTTGGGCTAAACTGGAGTTTATTCAACTAGATTCCCCAGATATGTAAGGAGTGAGTGAGTGGTGGAGAATATGTTAGGAACACATGAGTAGTGGAGAATATGTTAGGAACACATGAGTAGTGGAGAATATGTTAGAAACACATGAGTAGTGGAGAATATGTTAGGAACACGTGAGTAGTGGAGAATATGTTAGGAACACGTGAGTAGTGGAGAATATGTTAGGAACACATGAGTAGTGGAGAATATGTAAGGAGTGAGTGAGTGGTGGAGAATATGGAGAATATGTTAGGAACACATGAGTAGTGGAGAATATGTTAGGAACACATGAGTAGTGGAGAATATGTTAGGAACACATGAGTAGTGGAGAATATGTTAGGAACACATGAGTGGTGGAGAATATGTAAGGAACACATGAGTAGTGGAGAATATGTAAGGAGTGAGTGAGTGGTGGAGAATATGTTAGGAACACATGAGTGGTGGAGAATATGTAAGGAACACATGAGTGGTGGAGAATATGTAAGGAACACATGAGTAGTGGAGAATATGTTAGGAACCGATCTGTTTGAGTTAAAGCCATCGATTATATTAATGATTTGATCAAAAAAGATCTCACATTAGATTTTGACTGGTGATGAAATTCATCATTACTGGCCATATTGGCAAGCATAAGGAAACAAATCTAAGAGGATGTTAATTCTAGAACTAATTGCGACACAGCAAACTAACAATGAACTTGCTTGATAACACTGTTAGGTCCCTGAGGACATCACTGCACAAAATAAAGGGGTTGGAATCAAACTGCAACCATAATCCAGCTAAGTCGTCTCTACGCAGGTCCGGCTAGGTCGTCTCTACGCAGGTCCGGCTAGGTCGTCTCTACGCAGGTCCGGCTAGGTCGTCTCTACGCAGGTCCGGCTAGGTCGTCTCTACGCAGGTCCGGCTAGGTCTTCTCTACGCAGGTCCGGCTAGGTCGTCTCTACGCAGGTCCGGCTAGGTCGTCTCTACGCAGGTCCGGCTAGGTCGTCTCTACGCAGGTCCGGCTAGGTCGTCTCTACGCAGGTCCGGCTAGGTCGCAGTCCGGCTAGGTCGTCTCTACGCGGTCCGGCTAGGTCGTCTCTACACAGGTCCGGCTAGGTCGCGGTCCAGCTAGGTCGTCTCTACGCGGTCCGGCTAGGTCGTCTCTACACAGGTCCGGCTAGGTCGTCTCTACGCGACACACAGAGTGACACACAGAGTGTAAAAATATACTGTATTTTATGATGCAGTGAGCTCTGATCATCTTTTGACTTTATAAAACCACATCTGAAGTTGCTGTTGACAAACCCAATCAGATAAACACACTATTTAATGTTCAAAATATTGAATGAATCTGTGATGTCTTGGCATACCTTTAGTCTCTGTGTTTTGCTCTAACAAAGAAGAACGGCGCATTCCTTCCTAGCTTGCATGCAGGAAGGTGTTACTGAAGGACATTTACATGTCTAAAGCAGAAGAACGGAGCATTCCTTCCTAGCTTGCATGCAGGAAGGTGTTACTGAAGGACATTTACATGTCTAAAGCAGAAGAACGGAGCATTCCTTCCTAGCTTGCATGCAGGAAGGTGTTACTGAAGGACATTTACATGTCTAAAGCCGAAGAACGGAGCATTCCTTCCTAGCTTGCATGCAGGAAGGTGTTACTGAAGGACATTTACATGTCTAAAGCAGAAGAACGGAGCATTCCTTCCTAGCTTGCATGCAGGAAGGTGTTACCGAAGGACATTTACATGTCTAAAGCAGAAGAACGGAGCATTCCTTCCTAGCTTGCATGCAGGAAGGTGTTACTGAAGGACATTTACATGTCTAAAGCAGAAGAATGGCGCATTCCTTCCTAGCTTGCATGCAGGAAGGTGTTACTGAAGGACATTTACATGTCTAAAGCAGAAGACAATGCTACCGGTCAAAAGGACCCTCCTGAAGTGACGCTGCTCGGACCCTGAACTGCTGGTTCTGAAGACGGTCTGCAGTGACTACAGTCCCGTCCAGTTAACACTTCTTCTGTCTGATCCAGAATCAAGGGAGTTCAAGGGAGAATGATGTAGGGCTTCCGAGCCCCCGAATGTGACTCATTACGGTCTATGGTCTTCTCAGGAATTCAGCCTTCTCTGTGCTGCTCTCAACCATCCTCATTCTGTCAAACCTCTGTGAAGCTGTCATTACATCCTGTAGGTCTGATATCTTATTGGAGGTTAACTTTACAGTAATGCTATTGGTCAACTCTTGGGGCCTTTTAGGAAATGACCCCCTCTCTTCTCTCTCTCTCTTCCTGTCTGATCTAGAATAATGCCTTGTCATGTTAGTATTGTGTTCATTCTTCAGCTGTATGCCTTGGTGGTGAATCCATTCTTTAGACAGAGTAATTACATATCTGCCTTTGATATGGACAATTAGTATTCCTGTCTCGACCTTTATGACAGTGACTTACTGGGTTTGCAATACTCTGTGTGTGTACAAGAGGCGTCACTACAGTCCCTGGTTCGAATCCAGGCTGAATCACATCCGGCCGTGATTGGGAGTCCCATAGGGCGGCGCACAATTGGCCCAGCGTCGTCCGGGTTTGGCCGGTGTAGGCCGTCATTGTAAATAACAATTTGTTCTTAGCTGACAATAAATAAACATATGGGTCAAAGCTTTCCTTAAGTTTGGGTCAGTCAGTGGACAGGTATTCTGCCACTGTGTACTCTCTGTTTAGGGCCAAATAGCATTCCTTAATTTTGGGTCAGTCAGTGGTCAGGTATTCTGCCACTGTGTACTCTCTGTTTAGGGCAGTCAGTGGTCAGGTATTCTGCCACTGTGTACTCTCTGTTAAGGGCCAAATAGCTTTCCTTAATTTTGGGTCAGTCAGTGGACAGGTATTCTGCCACTGTGTACTCTCTGTTCTCTCATCTCTCTGTAGGTGATGGCTTTGTTATGGAAGGTTTGGGAGTCGCTTCCTTTTAGGTGGTTGGAGAATTGCAATGCTCTTTTCTGGATTTTGATAATTAGCGAGTATCGGCCTAATTCTGCTCTGCATGCATTATTTGGGGTATTCTTACAGAATTCTGCATGCAGAGTCTGAATTGCCATTTTGTGTTATCTTGGTTGGTGAGCGTGCCCCAGACTTAACAACCATAAAGGGCAATTGGTTCTAGAAATTATTAAAGTATTTTTAGCCAGATCCTAATAATTGGGATGTTGAATTTTGTTCCTTTTCATGGCATAGAAGGCCCTTCTTGCCTTGTTTAAGAGGGAGAGAGAGAGAACGATCTGAGAGACATCTCCACTCTCTTGCCAAACTAATCCAGCCTCGGTGCTCACCTCACACCCACAGGATTAGAGCAGCACGGTACAGGGAATAAGGAGAGAAGAAGAATACATTTCTTTCTGCCTTTGAAACATCTTGGTTGTTGTGTATATAGACACTGTACAGGCCTATATTCCTGCACAGGGTTGTGCATGGATAATAGGGAGAGAGAAATCAAAACAAATGTTATTTGTCACATACGCCGAATACAGCAGGTATAGACCTTACTGGGAAATGCTTACTTACAATCCCTTAACCAACAATGCAGTTAAAAAATTAGAGTTAATAAAATATGTACTAAATAAACATATATATATATATTTAGTAACAATAAAATGACATAACAATAACGAGGCTATATACAGGGGGCACCGGTATTGAGTCAGTGTGGAGGCTATATACAGGGGGCACCGGTATTGAGTCAGTGTGGAGGCTATATACAGGGGGCACCGGTATTGAGTCAGTGTGGAGGCTATATACAGGGGGCACCGGTATTGAGTCAGTGTGGAGGCTATATACAGGGGGCACCGGTATTGAGTCAATGTGGAGGCTGTATACAGGGGGCACCGGTATTGAGTCAGTGTGGAGGCTATATACAGGGGGCACCGGTATTGAGTCAGTGTGGAGGCTATATACAGGGGCCACCGGTATTGAGTCAGTGTGGAGGCTGTATACAGGGGGCACCGGTATTGAGTCAATGTGGAGGCTGTATACAGGGGGCACCGGTATTGAGTCAGTGTGGAGGCTGTATACAGGGGGCACCGGTATTGAGTCAGTGTGGAGGCTATATACAGGGGGCACCGGTATTGAGTCAGTGTGGAGGCTATATACAGGGGGCACCGGTATTGAGTCAGTGTGGAGGCTATATACAGGGGGCACCGGTATTGAGTCAGTGTGGAGGCTATATACAGGGGGCACCGGTATTGAGTCAGTGTGGAGGCTATATACAGGGGCCACCGGTATTGAGTCAGTGTGGAGGCTATATACAGGGGGCACCGGTATTGAGTCAGTGTGGAGGCTATATACAGGGGGCACCGGTATTGAGTCAGTGTGGAGGCTGTATACAGGGGCCACCGGTATTGAGTCAGTGTGGAGGCTATATACAGGGGGCACCGGTATTGAGTCAGTGTGGAGGCTGTATACAGGGGGCACCGGTATTGAGTCAGTGTGGAGGCTGTATACAGGGGGCACCGGTATTGAGTCAGTGTGGAGGCTATATACAGGGGGCACCGGTATTGAGTCAGTGTGGAGGCTATATACAGGGGGCACCGGTATTGAGTCAGTGTGGAGGCTATATACAGGGGGCACCGGTATTGAGTCAGTGTGGAGGCTATATACAGGGGGCACCGGTATTGAGTCAGTGTGGAGGCTGTATACAGGGGGCACCGGTATTGAGTCAGTGTGGAGGCTGTATACAGGGGGCACCGGTATTGAGTCAGTGTGGAGGCTGTATACAGGGGGCACCGGTATTGAGTCAGTGTGGAGGCTGTATACAGGGGGCACTGGTATTGAGTCAGTGTGGAGGCTATATACAGGGGGCACCGGTATTGAGTCAGTGTGGAGGCTGTATACAGGGGGCACCGGTATTGAGTCAGTGTGGAGGCTGTATACAGGGGGCACCGGTATTGAGTCAGTGTGGAGGCTGTATACAGGGGGCACCGGTATTGAGTCAGTGTGGAGGCTATATACAGGGGGCACCGGTATTGAGTCAGTGTGGAGGCTATATACAGGGGGCACCGGTATTGAGTCAGTGTGGAGGCTATATACAGGGGGCACCGGTATTGAGTCAGTGTGGAGGCTATATACAGGGGGCACCGGTATTGAGTCAGTGTGGAGGCTATATACAGGGGGCACCGGTATTGAGTCAGTGTGGAGGCTATATACAGGGGGCACCGGTATTGAGTCAGTGTGGAGGCTGTATACAGGGGGCACCGGTATTGAGTCAGTGTGGAGGCTGTATACAGGGGGCACCGGTATTGAGTCAGTGTGGAGGCTATATACAGGGGGCACCGGTATTGAGTCAGTGTGGAGGCTGTATACAGGGGGCACCGGTATTGAGTCAGTGTGGAGGCTATATACAGGGGGCACCGGTATTGAGTCAGTGTGGAGGCTATATACAGGGGCCACCGGTATTGAGTCAGTGTGGAGGCTATATACAGGGGGCACCGGTATTGAGTCAGTGTGGAGGCTATATACAGGGGCACCGGTATTGAGTCAGTGTGGAGGCTATATACAGGGGGCACCGGTATTGAGTCAGTGTGGAGGCTGTATACAGGGGGCACCGGTATTGAGTCAGTGTGGAGGCTATATACAGGGGGCACCGGTATTGAGTCAGTGTGGAGGCTATATACAGGGGGCACCGGTATTGAGTCAGTGTGGAGGCTATATACAGGGGGCACCGGTATTGAGTCAGTGTGGAGGCTATATACAGGGGGCACCGGTATTGAGTCAGTGTGGAGGCTATATACAGGGGGCACCGGTATTGAGTCAGTGTGGAGGCTATATACAGGGGCCACCGGTATTGAGTCAGTGTGGAGGCTGTATACAGGGGGCACCGGTATTGAGTCAGTGTGGAGGCTATATACAGGGGGCACCGGTATTGAGTCAGTGTGGAGGCTATATACAGGGGCCACCGGTATTGAGTCAGTGTGGAGGCTATATACAGGGGGCACCGGTATTGAGTCAGTGTGGAGGCTATATACAGGGGGCACCGGTATTGAGTCAGTGTGGAGGCTGTATACAGGGGGCACCGGTATTGAGTCAGTGTGGAGGCTATATACAGGGGCCACCGGTATTGAGTCAGTGTGGAGGCTATATACAGGGGGCACCGGTATTGAGTCAGTGTGGAGGCTGTATACAGGGGGCACCGGTATTGAGTCAGTGTGGAGGCTGTATACAGGGGGCACCGGTATTGAGTCAGTGTGGAGGCTATATACAGGGGGCACCGGTATTGAGTCAGTGTGGAGGCTGTATACAGGGGGCACCGGTATTGAGTCAGTGTGGAGGCTATATACAGGGGCCACCGGTATTGAGTCAGTGTGGACGCTATATACAGGGGGCACCGGTATTGAGTCAGTGTGGAGGCTGTATACAGGGGGCACCGGTATTGAGTCAGTGTGGAGGCTGTATACAGGGGGCACCGGTATTGAGTCAGTGTGGAGGCTATATACAGGGGCCACCGGTATTGAGTCAGTGTGGAGGCTATATACAGGGGGCACCGGTATTGAGTCAGTGTGGAGGCTGTATACAGGGGGCACCGGTATTGAGTCAGTGTGGAGGCTATATACAGGGGGCACCGGTATTGAGTCAGTGTGGAGGCTATATACAGGGGGCACCGGTATTGAGTCAGTGTGGAGGCTATATACAGGGGGCACCGGTATTGAGTCAGTGTGGAGGCTATATACAGGGGGCACCGGTATTGAGTCAGTGTGGAGGCTATATACAGGGGGCACCGGTATTGAGTCAGTGTGGAGGCTATATACAGGGGGCACCGGTATTGAGTCAGTGTGGAGGCTGTATACAGGGGGCACCGGTATTGAGTCAGTGTGGAGGCTATATACAGGGGGCACCGGTATTGAGTCAGTGTGGAGGCTATATACAGGGGGCACCGGTATTGAGTCAGTGTGGAGGCTATATACAGGGGGCACCGGTATTGAGTCAGTGTGGAGGCTATATACAGGGGGCACCGGTATTGAGTCAGTGTGGAGGCTATATACAGGGGGCACCGGTATTGAGTCAGTGTGGAGGCTATATACAGGGGGCACCGGTATTGAGTCAGTGTGGAGGCTATATACAGGGGGCACCGGTATTGAGTCAGTGTGGAGGCTATATACAGGGGGCACCGGTATTGAGTCAGTGTGGAGGCTATATACAGGGGGCACCGGTATTGAGTCAGTGTGGAGGCTATATACAGGGGGCACCGGTATTGAGTCAGTGTGGAGGCTATATACAGGGGGCACCGGTATTGAGTCAGTGTGGAGGCTATATACAGGGGGCACCGGTATTGAGTCAGTGTGGAGGCTATATACAGGGGGCACCGGTATTGAGTCAGTGTGGAGGCTATATACAGGGGGCACCGGTATTGAGTCAGTGTGGAGGCTATATACAGGGGGCACCGGTATTGAGTCAGTGTGGAGGCTATATACAGGGGGCACCGGTATTGAGTCAGTGTGGAGGCTATATACAGGGGGCACCGGTATTGAGTCAGTGTGGAGGCTGTATACAGGGGGCACCGGTATTGAGTCAGTGTGGAGGCTATATACAGGGGCCACCGGTATTGAGTCAGTGTGGAGGCTATATACAGGGGCCACTGGTATTGAGTCAGTGTGGAGGCTATATACAGGGGGCACCGGTATTGAGTCAGTGTGGAGGCTATATACAGGGGGCACCGGTATTGAGTCAGTGTGGAGGCTATATACAGGGGCCACCGGTATTGAGTCAGTGTGCGGGAGTACAGGTTAGTCGAGGTCATTTGTACACAGGTAGGGGTAAAGTGACTGCATAGATAATAAACAGCGAGAAGCAGAAAGTGTAAAAACTAAGTCGTGTTTCTGCCGTTTGAACGTCTTTATAAAGCCTATCTGCTTTAACACAGTTCATACCATGGCATTGTTGAATACTTGTCTCTGATTGGCTTGAAGACCATTCTAGAGCGTGCATTATTTTCCTATAACGCACGGTAATATCAGCACAGTAGAATTCAATGTTCTTACTTGCATGTTCTACTGAGATACTTTTTGAAAGCAAAAGTCAAATTGGATGGCAATTTATGAGAATTCAGTTTGGGAAAATGACACTGTGAAACAGTAGGCTCCCGGGATCCGACCCAAAAACCATATTAGTTGGGCTCGAATGCATGTGTCATTGGCTATTAGGTAGCCTAGTGGTTAGAGCATTGGGCCAGTAACCGAAATGACAAGGTAAAAATGTGCCCCTGTTCCCTGGTAGGCTGTCATTGTAAATAAGAATTTGTTTTTAACTGACTTGCCTAGTTCAATTAAAATAATTATCCTAAAACTACTGTCGACATAGAAACAGAGAATGAATGACAGGCTAATGTCCCCGTTTCTAGCCAAGACCTCAGGGAAGAACACCTTGCAGGGTGATAACAACATGAGTAACAGGAATGAAGCCTGACTGGATAATCAACCGGCTGGGATTGGTCATGTTTTCCTTCTCACGTGGTGTCATATTGTGCAACAATAGTGACGACAGTGACACTGCATCTTTATTAAAACCCCTATGTGAACCAGGGTGGAAGGGCATCTATCCCAGTGTCATGAGGGGATTTAAAATGCCTAAATGTTGGACAGACATTTTTAGGGTTTACTCACAGTGACTTGATTACTGGATAGTGGGGGCATCGGTAAGCAGAGTAGACTACCGGTTTGTCTCATGGGAGCCCCCTGAGACTGCAGACTTTTGTTCCAGCCCATCAATGTAGCCTGCTCATTTGAATCAGGAGTAGGGGCGTAGGCGTAGTGATTGGTTAGTGCTGGGCTAGAACAAAAGTTTGCAACCCATGTGGCTGGACCAGGATTGAAGAACAGTGACAGGCCACAGCTTGCATAGATCACTAATTCAAATTGGCCACTGACCTTTCTAAGGTGATCCTTAGCCCTGGTGACCTCATCCTGCATGGTTTTCCTCTTGAACTCCTGCATGTTCTCAAAGTACTCCTCGACATCTCGCTCGTCCTGCGGGAAAAGCGAGTCCAGCACTATCTTCCTGCCACAGATATCTATCGCAGTGCTGAAGTACTTCTCCAGCTGACGGCAAGGTGTATCCAGATCTCTCTCTTGATCATCTTGGTTGAACGTCCGATTGCTACCGAGAAAGATCATGTCCCAAATGTTACCCTCCTTGAAGTCCGACAGGTCGGGGAAATAGGGTGCGACGACATCCCCGACCCCTGTAAACTGACGGTGGACATTTTTTAAGTCGTTAACAGAGAAGAGTCCGGCCCAGCTTGTTTCGGTTTCGCAGACAGCAAGCTGGTCTTTGCGCTTCTGTCGCTGGAGAGTTCTGTTGTGACAGGTGACCGCGAACTTGGACTCGATCACATTCCACTGAACGATAAAACCGAGCTTGAACGTCTCGTTTTCTTCGAATATGTTCGTTTTGATGGCGACCCAGCCGTCCAAGCTGTCCAAACGCTCGCAGTCTATGCTATTCATTTTTTTGTGTGGTAAACATGTAGCTAGCTAGCTAGCGAACTAAAACTTGTATTCCTCTGCCTTGTTTACAACGTCGGCCATTTGTAACGATGACGTAGTATTTCCCGTGGCGTTCTCTTTACCTTCAACTTTGACCTTTCCGTCACATGCTCAGGGGGAATTCCACAGCCAATTTCATTCGCTACAATGTATCAGCGATTTATTTCAAGATATTTGAATATTTAATACAATGTGTCACCTTCAAGAAAATATTGACCACATTCACAATCAAATACTATTGGATTAAATACAATGTTATCACTCTTATTAGGCGACTAAAGGCAGATTTTGGCACTATGTCAAAATACCCATGCTGACACTTGATCTGTGTGCATAACAGTTGGGGTTCCTGCTATATTTGTCACGGACTGTATCTGCTTCCTTGGGTAGCCTGTCAAAAACACTGTCAATGGTCGCCCTGAATCGACGTTGCTGGGGGAGTTATTGAATACTTACTCACCAAGGTAAACTTAATCAGTGTTTTTGAATTGTTAGTAACTAGGCTATAATAACTGATATGTTTAGTCATAATTATAGCAAATAAAAATGAAACTCCAGCATAGTTTAAATAGTGTGTTTGAGTTTATGTGTACAGCATGCCTGATCCATGTTTTGACAGAGGTCCAGGATGTTAGAGAAGCAAACCCTCATTCAACTGTCATCACTGTGTACAGTTCTTTCTGAACAAGTGTTTTTTCTAAACATTTAAGACTATGATTCATACTTGTTTATGATTGCAAATAATGAACTCTTTGCATGGCTTCCATAAGAAAACTAATTGAATATTTGTACTTATTTTTAATGTTCCATAAAGCATATACATTTACACAAGTGAATGACTGGTTGGTTAATGTTGGGTGAATAGAACATCCAAATATTTGACAATATCTACTTCCTACTTCCTTTGTGGAAAAATGTTAATCTGACATGTTTTATTTGATTACCCTGTCCACCACAGTACCTCCACCACAGTATCTCCACCACAGTACCTCCACCACAGTACCTCCACCACAGTACCTCCACCACAGTACCTCCACCACAGTACCTCCACCACAGTATCTCCACCACAGTACCTCCACCACAGTAGCTCCACCCTCCTCCTCCCATCATGGACCTGTATGAGGTCTTCACAGGAAGCAGGCTGGATGTCATCACTGAGGAGGTGCTGAGTGGAGACGAGGAGCGTGGGGAGGAGCACCAGGAGGAGGTGAAGGAGGAGGAGGTGAACAGGGATCTCCCTACCAAAGAGGCCTTCGTAGTGGTGTCAGAGAGAACAGAGACTAGAGAGTTGTCCTCTACCTTCCAGCGTTTCTCCACGGATACCAACGACTCTCTAAGGTCCGTAATACAACACCTGCTTTATTGGTCCATTTGCACAGATATTCTTTTTTTGGTTTGTTGCTGTCACAGTACCCAACCTGATACACAACACAAACATCACAGGCTGACAGGGGTACTTAGGGGTAAAGTGCCTTGCTCAAGGGAACAACTGTAGTAGGTAGTGTACAGGATCCTCCGGCTTCCGGCTCACTCCCTGAAGATTCCCCTTGCAGGCAGGGGTTCGAACCGGCAAACCCCTGGTTACTGGCCCGCCTCTCAAACCTCAAGGCTACTGCCACCAAGGCTACCGCCACCAAGGCTACCGCCACCAAGGCTACTGCCACCAAGGCTACTGCCACCAAGGCTACCGCCACCAAGGCTACCGCCACCAAGGCTACCGCCAACAAGGCTACTGCCACCAAGGCTACTGCCACCAAGGCTACTGCCACCAAGGCTACCGCCACCAAGGCTACCGCCACCAAGGCTACTGCCACCAAGGCTACCGCCGCCCCCCCGGTGTCTAATGCACTATGTATATAGTCTTTGCATGACATGATGCACGCATCAATCATTTAATAATGGATACAATAAAGTGATCATCATCAGGTTTGAGGCGTATGTCCCGTCTTCAGATGAGGAGGGAACTCCATCACCTGACAGCTCTGTGGACGGACACGATGACGTGTTTGAGGAGCACAAGGAGTCGGAGGTAAGGGGAGGGTGTGTGTTGTGTCGGAGGAAGGGGAGGCTGTGTGTTTTGCCGGAGGTAAGGGGAAGGTGTGTGTTGTGTCGGAGGTAAGGGGAAGGTGTGTGTTGTGTCAGAGGAAGGGGAGGGTGTGTGTTGTGTCGGAGGAAGGGGAGGGTGTGTGTTGTGTCAGAGGTAGGGGAGGGTGTGTGTTGTGTCGGAGGTAAGGGGAAGGTGTGTGTTGTGTCGGAGGTAGGGGAAGGTGTGTGTTGTGTCGGAGGAAGGGGAGGGTGTGTGTTGTGTCGGAGGTAAGGGAACGGTGTGTGTTGTGTCGGAGGAAGGGGAGGCTGTGTGTTTTGTCGGAGGTAAGGGGAAGGTGTGTGTTGTGTCGGAGGTAGGGGAAGGTGTGTGTTGTGTCGGAGGTAAGGGGAAGGTGTGTGTTGTGTCGGAGGAAGGGGAGGGTGTGTGTTGTGTCGGAGGAAGGGGAGGGTGTGTGTTGTGTCAGAGGTAGGGGAGGGTGTGTGTTGTGTCGGAGGTAAGGGGAAGGTGTGTGTTGTGTCGGAGGTAGGGGAAGGTGTGTGTTGTGTCGGAGGAAGGGGAGGGTGTGTGTTGTGTCGGAGGTAAGGGAACGGTGTGTGTTGTGTCGGAGGAAGGGGAGGGTGTGTGTTGTGTCGGAGGAAGGGGAGGGTGTGTGTTGTGTCGGAGGTAAGGGGAAGGTGTGTGTTGTGTCGGAGGTAGGGGAAGGTGTGTGTTGTGTCGGAGGAAGGGGAGGGTGTGTGTTGTGTCGGAGGAAGGGGAAGGTGTGTGTTGTGTCGGAGGAAGGGGAGGGTGTGTGTTGTGTCGGAGGAAGGGTGGGGTGTGTGTGTTGAGTCGGAGGTAGGGGAGGGTGTGTGTGTTGTGTCGGAGGAAATGGAGCGTGTGTGTTGTGTCGGAGGAATGGGGTAGTGTGTTGAGTCGGAGGAAGGGTGGGGTGTGTGTGTTGAGTCGGAGGTAGGATGGGGTGTGTGTGTTGAGTCGGAGGTAGGGGAAGGTGTGTTGTGTCGGAGGAAGGGGGTAGTGTGTTGAGTCGGAGGAAGGGTGGGGTGTGTGTTGAGTCAGAGAAAGGGGAAGGTGTATGTGTTAATTCCATGTGAATATACCCTTGATCTAGCCTGAGTGCCAGTCTGTGTGTGCTCTCCTGACAACTTCTACAGGCAGATTTGCACTCAGGCGAACCTTGACCCTCTGTAAGAGTTCATTTCTGCTGTGCCTTCAGGACAAGGTGAATAACATCAGGACTAAGCTGGAGGAGAAGGTGGTGGAGATGGAGAACTTTGCAGGACATCTAGAAGAGATCTTCCTCACTGTGGAGGTACAACAACCACTATTACTGACACAACAACTACTATTACTGACACAACAACTACTATTACTGACACAACAACCACTATTACTGACACAACAACCACTATTACTGACACAACAACCACTATTACTGACATACTGACACAACAACCACTATTACTGACACAACAACCACTATTACTGACACAACAACCCCTATCACTGACACAACAACCACTATTACTGACACAACAACCACTATCACTGACACAACAACCACTATTACTGACACAACCATTATTACTGACACAACAACCACTATTACTGACACAGCCACTATTACTGACACAACAACCACTATTACTGACACAACAACCACTATCACTGACACAACAACCACTATTACTGACACAACAACCACTATTACTGACACAACAACCACTATCACTGACACAACAACCACTATTACTGACACAACAACCACTATCACTGACACAACAACCACTATTACTGACACAACAACCCCTATCACTGACACAACAACCACTATTACTGACACAACAACCACTATCACTGACACAACAACCACTATTACTGACACAACCATTATTACTGACACAACAACCACTATTACTGACACAGCCACTATTACTGACACAACAACCACTATTACTGACACAACAACCACTATCACTGACACAACAACCACTATTACTGACACAACAACCACTATCACTGACACAACAACCACTATTACTGACACAACAACCACTATCACTGACACAACAACCACTATTACTGACACAACCATTATTACTGACACAACAACCACTATTACTGACACAGCCACTATTACTGACACAACCACCACTACTACTGACACAACAACAACTACTACTGACACAACCATTATTACTGACACAGCAACCACTATTACTGACACAACAACCACTATTACTGACACAACAACCACTATTACTGACACAACAACCACTATTACAACAACCACTATTACTGACACAACAACCACTATTACAACAACCACTATTACTGACACAACAACCACTATTACAACAACCACTATTACTGACACAACAACCACTATTACTGACACAACAACCACTATTACTGACACAACAACCACTACTACTGACACAACAACCACTACTACTGACACAACAACCACTATTACTGACACAACAACCACTATTACTGACACAACAACCACTATTACAACAACCACTATTACTGACACAACAACCACTATTACTGACACAACAACCACTATTACTGACACAACAACCACTACTACTGACACAACAACCACTACTACTGACACAACAACCACTATTACTGACACAACAACCACTATTACTGACACAACAACCACTATTACTGACACAACAACCACTATTACTGACACAGCAACCACTATTACTGACACAGCAACCACTATTACTGACACAGCAACCACTATTACTGACACAGCAACCACTATTACTGACACAACAACCACTATTACTGACACAACAACCACTATTACTGACACAACAACCACAATTACTAACACAACAACTACTATTACTGACACAACCACTATTACTGACACAAACAACCACTATTACTGACAAAACCATAATTACTGACACAACAACCACAATTGCTGACACAACCATTATTACTGACACAACCATTGTTACTGACACAACAACCACTATCAGGATCATCACGACACGACAACCACAGTACACACATAACAAAGACACATCCACAGGTTTTCAACCATGGATCTGTGAGCCAACCCCGTTTGGGAGCCCCTGATCATCGCTTGATGAAGTGTTTCATGTCTTTCAGGAGAATTTTGGTCGTCAGGAGCAACACCTGGAGCAGCACTGCAACGATGTTCTACAGACGTTGTCCCATCGTTACGACGAGCGAGCCGCTGCGCTGGGGGAGGAGAAGAAGAGGAAGTTGGAGGCCTTGTACACTCAGCTGCTGGGCTGCGGACGCACCCTGGACGCATCCAAGGACCTGATTGAGACCGCCCAGGAACTGTACCGCACCGAGGACAAACGACTCTTTCTACAGGTCTGTTGTAGTGGGTCGGTCGTCACAATGACTTATTCAAGATTAAATCATTGAATTGCTAATTTAGCTTTATAACTTGAAATAACTTGAAACGTTTAAAAGTTTACGATAACTTTGTTTTGCTCAGAGTTGTGTTTTTTGTTTGTCACACCATTCTGGGTAAACCCGAGACACTGTCGGGAGTGAAAAGCCCAGGAGGCCGTTCCTGAGATACTGGAACCGGCGTACCTGGCAACGACGATCATACCACGTTAAAATGTGCTTCGGTCACTCATTTAGCCCATTCTAACGTTCAATCGAACAGTAACTGAATGCCTCAATGCCTGTCTGCCTGCTTTATATAGCAAGCCACGGCAACGTGACTCACTTTCTGTAGGAGCGAACCATTTTCGTGGGTGGTGGTGTGGTGTACCTAATAAACTGGCCACTGAGTGTATATTCTGTGGTCTTTGTGATGTTTTAATCTGCCAGTTAAAGGTTTTATGAACCTTAAAATGTTAATGACCACTGGAGGAGTTGACTTTTGATGTTGTGAACTTTCCCTTGACAGGCTGTTATGCCCACCATGAAGAGGTAACGTACCTAAAGGAGATTAACACTGCTGCCTGAGACTACAACAGAACTATACTATACTGTAAGGAGACTAACATTGCTAGCCTGAGAGTATAACTGAACTAGCCTGGTTCCAGATCCATTTTATCCTGGTTCCAGATCCATTTTATCCTGTTTCCAGATCCATTTTATCCTGGTTCTAGATCCATTTCAGCCTGGTTCCAGATCCATTTTATCCTGGTTCCAGATCCATTTTATCCTGGTTCCAGATCCATTTTATCCTGGTTACAGATCCATTTTTATCCTGGTTCCAGATCCATTTTATCCTGGTTCCAGATCCATTTTATCCTGGTTCCAGATCCATTTTATCCTGGTTCTAGATCCATTTCAGCCTGGTTCCAGATCCATTTTATCCTGGTTCCAGATCTGTTGGTTCTCTTGCCAACATGCCTGATCCATTTGTGTTATCTTGTTGCTTGACCATGACCATAGGAGTTGGCAAGGCACACAGATATCTGGGACCAGGCTATATAACACAACTATGCTAAGTGTTTGTTTACAACTGCATGGTAGTGAGTCTGGTTAATAACAGTGTAATCGTGTGATATGCTGTGAACCGTGTAACAGCCTGATTAGGAGTGTTTCATGAGGATAATATATCAGGTTATGTTTTGTCATCAACGCTGATTCTGAAACCAAAATAGCTTCCGATCCTAATTAGCCAACTCATTTCAAACTCATTTAAACTAAGCAGTATATATGAATGTGTTTGATGTTGAATAGGGTTTGTTGACATAGGTTATGTTTTGAATAGCATGACGACGCATGATGCTACATCCAATGTTCATTTTCAGTGTCGTTTTAGGTGGGCTCTGTTCAGAAGGTTGCGACGTTACAAAACTTTCGGATAGAAAACAATTTTGTAGAACAGGTATGATTTTTCGTGGTGTAGAATCGGGCATCTTGTCAGCTCTATTCATTCCATTTCTATATGCAACGTTCTGAACGTTTCACCTCACTGAATACAGGTCTGTTTGTCCAATCAGAATGGAGAAGTTTGCTGACACGTGTTTTGTTTGTCCAATCACAATCAAGGAGTTTGCTGACTTGGGTGCGTTTTGTCCAATCAGAATCAAGGTTTTTGCTGATTGATGTTTGGTTTTCCTAAATCAGAATTGAGGAGTTTGCGAAGGAGAAGCCTGACCTGACGCTGGTGACCCCTCTGGAGTTTGGCACGCCCCTCGCTGACCTGTCAGACGTCAAGACCATGATGGACTCCATCAACATCGTACCAGGTCTGATCAATCAATCAACCCATCCTTCCATACACCCACCCACCCATCCATTCATTCATCCATCCATCACAGGAGGTTGGTGGCATCTTAATTGGGGAGGACAGGCTCGTGTTAATGACTGGAAAGGAATTGGTGGAATGGTATCAAACCCATCAAACACATGGTTTCTATTCCATTCTCTCCGTTCCAGACGTTATTAAGAGCCGTCCTCCCCTCAGCAGTCTCCACTGCCATCCATCCATCCATCCATTCATCCATTCGGCCATCCATCCGTCCATCCATCCATCCATCCATTCGTCCATCCATCATCCATCCATTCATCCATCCATTCATCCATTCGTCCATCCATTCATCCATTCGTCCATCCATCCACCCATCCATCCACCCATTCATCCATTCATTTATTCATCCATCCATTCATCCATCCATCCATCCACCCATTCATCCATTCATTTATTCATCCATCCATTCGTCCATCCATCATCCATCCATTCATCCATCCATTCGTCCATCCATCCATCCATTCGTCCATCCATCCATCCATCCATTCATTCACCCATCCATCCATCCATCCATCTATTCATCCATCTATTCATCCATCCATTGGTCCATTCGTCACAACATTTTTATTTTCGTTTTTTACATCCCCCTCTGATCACATAATTATATTCTTAAAACCGGTTTATTCAGAATAACGTAGTATATTTAATGTACAGACATTTCCATCCCATGATTTTTGGCCTCGGTTGATACATCTGAGATTTTTATTAACAAACTTGCGGTCGTGATTGGGAGTCCCATAGGGCGGCGCTGGTTTGGCCGGGGTAGGCCGTCATTGTAAATAAGAATTTGTTCTTAACTGACTTACCTCGTTAAATAAAGGTTAAATATTATTATTATATATATATTTTTAAATGCAATTAGATTTAGGCCATGGATGGGCAACTGGTCAATTTACAAAGTCTAAAATAAAAAACATAGTTTTTTTTTTCTTCTCCATCCTATGCCAAAATCTCTAGAATTCCAGGAAATAAGAAGTAAAACTGCAAATGTTTCTCTTCGCCCCATGGCAATATGAGTAGAATTGCATGAAATGTGTTATACATTTGCAAAATCTTCTCCCCGCCCCATGGAAAAATGTGTAGATTTGCCGCATTCTTGTTTTAAAACAGTAAAATGTTCTCTACGCCTCATGCCAAAATGTGTAGATTTACAACATTCTTGTTTTAAAACGGCAAAATGTTCTCTACGCCTCGTGCCAAAATGTGTAGATTTACAACATTCTTGTTTTAAAACAGCAAAATGTTCTCTATGCCTCGTGCCAAAATGTGTAGATTTACAACATTCTTGTTTTAAAACAGCAAAATGTTCTCTACGCCTCGTGCCAAAATGTGTAGATTTACAGGAACTTTACTCTAAAACGTTTTCTCTCCGTTGTCAAGAGGGGGGCCGCTAAAATATATTTCTGGCAAGGTGGGGGTATGGATGTGGATACGCAGACCCGCGAGCCACTGCAGGCCCCCCATGATGAGTTCAGATTGTTTTGTGGCCCCCACCCCCATCAAAGTTGCCCATCCCTGATTTTAGACCAAGAGTATGAGCTTGGAACAGAGTAGAGCAGAGCCCCAGAGAAATCCTTCCAGTCTCCAAACTCTACCTTTTATATAAATGGAGGTTCGCTAGGGGAGTTGGGTTGCTTAGAAACAAATGACTTTGATGCAAAAGTGATTTCATTTCTCTGAGTATTTAATTACATTGGGCCACTGGAGTGACGAGTCAGGCACTTTTGAGTGATGCTTTCATTCTGCTGAAGTTTGACTGAGTCAATGATTGTGTCCCAAATGGCACCCTATTCCCCATATAGAACACTACGTTGGACCAGAGCCTATTTGTCAAAAGCAGTGCACTACATAGGGAATACAGACAATCTCCATGCTGCTTCTGTAGCTAATGATTATAGAGGCTGGCTGTGACGTCAGTCTGTCTGAAGAGAGATTATGGCTGTGATGTCAGTCTGTCTGAAGAGAGATTATGGCTGTGACGTCAGTCTGTCTTGAAGAGAGATTATGGCTGTGACGTCAGTCTGTCTGAAGAGAGATTATGGCTGTGATGTCAGTCTGTCTGAAGAGAGATTATGGCTGTGACGTCAGTCTGTCTTGAAGAGAGATTATGGCTGTGACGTCAGTCTGTCTTGAAGAGAGATTATGGCTGTGATGTCAGTCTGTCTTGAAGAGAGATTATGGCTGTGACGTCAGTCTGTCTGAAGAGAGATTATGGCTGTGACGTCAGTCTGTCTTGAAGAGAGATTATGGCTGTGACGTCAGTCTGTCTGAAGAGAGATTATGGCTGTAACGTCAGTCTGTCTTGAAGAGAGATTATGGCTGTGACGTCAGTCTGTCTGAAGAGAGATTATGGCTGTGACGTCAGTCTGTCTGAAGAGAGATTATGGCTGTGATGTCAGTCTGTCTTGAAGAGAGATTATGGCTGTGACGTCAGTCTGTCTTGAAGAGAGATTATGGCTGTGACGTCAGTCTGTCTTGAAGAGAGATTATGGCTGTGATGTCAGTCTGTCTGAAGAGAGATTATGGCTGTGATGTCAGTCTGTCTTGAAGAGAGATTATGGCTGTGACGTCAGTCTGTCTTGAAGAGAGATTATGGCTGTGACGTCAGTCTGTCTGAAGAGAGATTATGGCTGTGATGTCAGTCTGTCTGAAGAGAGATTATGGCTGTGATGTCAGTCTGTCTTGAAGAGAGATTATGGCTGTGATGTCAGTCTGTCTTGAAGAGAGATTATGGCTGTGATGTCAGTCTGTCTTGAAGAGAGATTATGGCTGTGATGTCAGTCTGTCTTGAAGAGAGATTATGGCTGTGACGTCAGTCTGTCTTGAAGAGAGATTATGGCTGTGACGTCAGACTGTCTTGAAGAGAGATTATGGCTGTGACGTCAGTCTGTCTTGAAGAGAGATTATGGCTGTGATGTCAGTCTGTCTTGAAGAGAGATTATGGCTGTGATGTCAGTCTGTCTGAAGAGAGATTATGGCTGTGATGTCAGTCTGTCTTGAAGAGAGATTATGGCTGTGATGTCAGTCTGTCTGAAGAGAGATTATGGCTGTGATGTCAGTCTGTCTGAAGAGAGATTATGGCTGTGATGTCAGTCTGTCTTGAAGAGAGATTATGGCTGTGATGTCAGTCTGTCTGAAGAGAGATTATGTATTCCTCAAATGGCACCCTGTTTCCTATATTCTGTTGATCAGGGCCCTGTTCCCTGTATAGTGATGACCAGGGCCCTGTTCCCTATATAGTGTTGACCAGGGCCCTGTTCCCTATATAGTGTTGACCAGGGCCCTGTTCCCTATATTCTGTTGACCAGGGCCCTGTTCCCTATATAGTGTTGACCAGGGCCCTGTTCCCTATATAGTGTTGACCAGGGCCCTGTTCCCTATATAGTGTTGACCAGGGCCCTGTTCCCTATATAGTGTTGACCAGGGCCCTGTTCCCTATATAGTGTTGACCAGGGCCCTGTTCCCTCTATAGTGTTGACCAGGGCCCTGTTCCCTATATAGTGTTGACCAGGGCCCTGTTCCCTATATAGTGTTGACCAGGGCCCTGAAGGATCTAGTCCAAGGTACTGCACTACAGTAGGGTGTCATTAGAACCGGTCTGTGACGTGTGTCTATCTTTGATTCACTTGGTGACTCACCTCAGACAGCTTTGTTTTGTTTCTCAGAATCTCTGATTCCACGGAAGGACACACATTTGAGAGAAGTTTCAATTTTGTTTTAAATCCTGTAATAAAATAGTGTTAATAAAGTCTTTGTGTTTAAAATTGTCTGTGGGGGAGAGGCAGAGTGGCAATCAATGGAATAGAGACTTAGTTTTATGTTGTCACAGTCACTTAGAAAAAGTGTCAAGACCATGAAATAAACCTCTGTGGAGGAAAATGAAACATCAATGCAGTACAAACTAATTCCCATAAAGCTATTCCTCTCTCTCTGTAACGGCACGATCATGGTTCTGGTTCTTGACGTGATTGTAACATGATATCATGTGTTTGTTATGTCATTCCAGCCCCATCTGCCCCGGTCATAAACCCCCAGGTGTCTAACTCGGCCACGCGGACATCTCTGCGTGTGTGCTGGAGCCTGTTCTCAGACGACTCTGTGGAATACTACGAGCTCTACTACAGACCTGTCCTGGAGGACACGCCGGCTGTAGACAGCACCAAGGGGCCTGACGGTAGCAACTAGTACAACCACCACCAGTACAACTTAGAATCAGAATGTAGAATCAGGACAGAGAATCTGAACTTAGAATCTGAACTTAGAATCAGAACATAGAATCAGAATGTAGAATCAGAACGTAGAATCAGAACGTAGAATCAGGACAGAGAATCAGAATGTAGCATCAGGACAGAGAATCAGAATGTAGAATCAGAATGTAGCATCAGGACAGAGAATCAGAATGTAGAATCAGGACAGAGAATCAGAATGTAGAATCAGAATGTAGAATCAGGACATAGAATATGAATATAGATTCAGAACATAACATAGAATATAAATATAGATTTAGAACATAACATAGAATCAGAACATAGAATATGAATATAGATTCAGAACATAGACAGACATACCAGTTGAATATTTCATGACATTATGGACCAACACAGAGATAATATATTGGGTGTAATATTTGGAATGTTCAATCTCTCTCTAAGAGGATTAATTGAATCTAATCGAATCAACTATTCCCCTATGAGGGAGACTATGGTTACTTTACTTAAAACCAACAGGTATAAGGCTTTAATAAGGCTTTATAATGCATTGTTGTAAATGATTGAAGTGAGTTTCTCTCCTCCTCAGTGTCTAATGTGAAGGTAAAGGAAACCCACTGTAGTGTAGGAGAGCTGCTGCCTAACGTGCAGTATGAGTTCTGGGTCACAGCTACCAATACGACAGGCATCAGCCCTGCCAGTGAGAAGGCTGTCTACGTGACAGGTAAAACCCTGGACCTGTTACAGGGAACACCACTTTCAAACTGACTAACAGTGGCTTTCAATAGGAATGTGTCAGTGGAAGGCACAACTGAATCTCCCTCTCTCCCTCTCTCCCTCCCTACCTCTTTAATCCCCCTGTATCTCCCTCTCTCTCTCTCTCCCTCCCTACCTCTTTAATCCCCCTGTATCTCTCTCTCTCTCTCCCTCCCTACCTCTTTAATCCCCCTGTATCTCTCTCTCCCTCTCTCTCTCTCTCCCTACCTCTTTAATCCCCCTGTATCTCCCTCTCTCTCTCTCCCTCCCTACCTCTTTAATCCCCCTGTATCTCTCTCTCTCTCTCTCTCTCCCTCCCTACCTCTTTAATCCCCCTGTATCTCTCTCTCTCCCTCCCTACCTCTTTAATCCCCCTGTATCTCCCTCTCTCTCTCTCTCCCTCCCTACCTCTTTAATCCCCCTGTATCTCCCTCTCTCTCTCCCTCACTCCCTACCTCTTTAATCCCCCTGTATCTCCCTCTCTCTCTCTCTCCCTCCCTATCTCTTTAATCCCCCTGTATCTCTCTCTCTCGCTCCCTCTTCTCCTCCCCCTCCAGTCCCATCTCCACCAGTCATCAGACAGAGGGAGTGTAGCAGTTGTCCGGAAGCCGCTCTGATTCGCTGGGAGTCAGGAAACACCAACCCAGTCGACTCCTACACCGTAGAGCTGATTGAGACAGGCACTGATGGACAGAGTGGGGTCACTGAGTAAGAATTAACGCACATGCACTCTCACACCCCCACACACACTCACACCCCCACACACATACACACTCACACCCCCACACACATGCACTCTCACACCCCCACACACACCCCCACACACTCACACCCCCACACACATACACACTCACACCCCCACACACACTCACACCCCCACACACACTCACACCCCCACACACATACACACTCACACCCCCACACACATACACTCTCACACCCCCACACACACTCACACCCCCACACACATGCACTCTCACACACCCCCCACACACATACACACTCACACCCCCACACACATACACACTCACACGCCCATACGCCTGCAAGCACACACATACACACTCACACCCCCACACACATACACACTCACACCCCCACACACATACACACTCACACCCCCACACACATGCACACTCACACCCCCACACACATACACACTCACACCCCCACACACATGCACTCTCACCCCCCCCCCCCCCACACACACATACACACTCACACCCCCACACACATACACACTCACACCCCCACACACACTCACATGCACACTCACACCCCCACACACACTCACACCCCCACACACATGCACTCTCACACACCCCCCACACACATACACACTCACACCCCCACACACACTCACACCCCCACACACATGCACTCTCACACACCCCCACACACATGCACTCTCACACACCCCCCACACACATACACACTCACACCCCCACACACACTCACACCCCCACACACATACACTCTCACACCCCCACACACACTCACACCCCCACACACATGCACTCTCACACACCCCCCACACACATGCACACTCACACCCCCACACACATGCACACTCACACCCCCACACACACTCACACCCCCACACACATACACACTCACACCCCCACACACACTCACACCCCCACACACACTCACACCCCCACACACATACACACTCACACCCCCACACACATACACTCTCACACCCCCACACACACTCACACCCCCACACACATGCACTCTCACACACCCCCCACACACATACACACTCACACCCCCACACACATACACACTCACACCCCCACACACATGCACACTCACACCCCCACACACATACACACTCACACCCCCACACACATACACACTCACACCCCCACACACACTCACATGCACACTCACACCCCCACACACACTCACACCCCCACACACATGCACTCTCACACACCCCCCACACACATACACACTCACACCCCCACACACACTCACACCCCCACACACATGCACTCTCACACACCCCCCACACACATACACACTCACACCCCCACACACACTCACACCCCCACACACATACACTCTCACACCCCCACACACACTCACACCCCCACACACATGCACTCTCACACACCCCCCACACACATGCACACTCACACCCCCACACACATGCACACTCACACCCCCACACACACTCACACCCCCACACACATACACTCTCACACCCCCACACACACTCACACCCCCACACACATGCACTCTCACCCCCCCCCCCCCACACACATACACACTCACACCCCCACACACATACACTCTCACACCCCCACACACACTCACACCCCCACACACATGCACTCTCACACACCCCCCACACACATACACACTCACACCCCCACACACATACACACTCACACCCCCATACGCCTGCAAGCACACACATACACACTCACACCCCCACACACATACACACTCACACCCCCACACACACCCCCACACACATACACACTCACACCCCCACACACACCCCCACACACTCTCACACCCCCACACACACTCACACCCCCACACACATGCACACTCACACCCCCACACACATGCACACTCACACCCCCACACACACTCACACCCCCACACACATACACTCTCACACCCCCACACACACTCACACCCCCACACACATGCACTCTCACACACCCCCCACACACATACACTCTCACACCCCACACACACTCACACCCCCACACACATGCACTCTCACACACCCCCCACACACATGCACTCTCACACACCCCCCACACACATACACACTCACACCCCCACACACATACACACTCACACCCCCACACACATGCACTCTCACACACCCCCCACACACATACACTCACACCCCCACACACATACACACTCACACATAAACACACACACAGAAGTTTCAATATAAAATGCAAATTTGAATTCACTTCCTATATTGACTAAACTGAAAAAAAGTTGACATCAATTCTACTCCCCATTGGCTCTCTCTGCAGGTCTGTAATGTGATTGGTTCTCCCTGCAGGTCCATCGTGGCTGTTCCTACCTGTGAGAGTCTGTAATGTGATTGGTTCTCCCTGCAGGTCCATCGTGGCTGTTCCTACCTGTGAGAGTCTGTAATGTGATTGGTTCTCCCTGCAGGTCCATCGTGGCTGTTCCTACCTGTGAGAGTCTGTAATGTGATTGGTTCTCCCTGCAGGTCCATCGTGGCTGTTCCTACCTGTGAGACTCTGTAATGTGATTGGTTCTCCCTGCAGGTCCATCGTGGCTGTTCCTACCTGTGAGACTCTGTAATGGGATTGGTTCTCCCTGCAGGTCCATCGTGGCTGTTCCTACCTGTGAGACTCTGTAATGTGATTGGTTCTCCCTGCAGGTCCATCGTGGCTGTTCCTACCTGTGAGAGTCTGTAATGTGATTGGTTCTCCCTGCAGGTCCATCGTGGCTGTTCCTACCTGTGAGAGTCTGTAATGTGATTGGTTCTCCCTGCAGGTCCATCGTGGCTGTTCCTACCTGTGAGAGTCTGTAATGTGATTGGTTCTCCCTGCAGGTCCATCGTGGCTGTTCCTACCTGTGAGACTCTGTAATGTGATTGGTTCTCCCTGCAGGTCCATCGTGGCTGTTCCTACCTGTGAGAGTCTGTAATGTGATTGGTTCTCCCTGCAGGTCCATCGTGGCTGTTCCTACCTGTGAGACTCTGTAATGTGATTGGTTCTCCCTGCAGGTCCATCGTGGCTGTTCCTACCTGTGAGAGTCTGATCCAGCTGGAGTCAGGAAGACAGTACCTCATCTACGTCAGAGCTGTCAACATCGGAGGACCCAGTGACAGGAGCCAGGCTTTTACTGTCTCTACTACAGGTGAGAGGAGACCCCCATGTCCTGATACTTTAGTATGTTTAGTTCAGTGTTTTACTGTCTCTACTACAGGTGAGAGGAGACCCCCATGTCCTGATACTGTAGTATGTTTAGTTGATGTTGTTCACTGTCAAATATTATTCTGTCTCATAGCACCTTTATAGTTGTCAAGAACAGACAGTGAGGTTGTTACTGTGTGTTTTATAGTTGTCAAGGCCAGACAGTGAGGTTGTTACTGTGTGTTTTATAGTTGTCAAGGCCAGACAGTGAGGTTGTTACTGTGTGTTTTATAGTTGTCAAGGCCAGACAGTGAGGTTGTTACTGTGTGTTTTATAGTTGTCAAGGCCAGACAGTGAGGTTGTTACTGTGTGTTTTATAGTTGTCAAGGCCAGACAGTGAGGTTGTTACTGTGTGTTTTATAGTTGTCAAGGCCAGACAGTGAGGTTGTTACTGTGTGTTTTATAGTTGTCAAGGCCAGACAGTGAGGTTGTTACTGTGTGTTTTATAGTTGTCAAGGCCAGACAGTGAGGTTGTTACTGTGTGTTTTATAGTTGTCAAGACCAGACAGTGAGGTTGTTACTGTGTGTTTTATAGTTGTCAAGGCCAGACAGTGAGGTTGTTACTGTGTGTTTTATAGTTGTCAAGGCCAGACAGTGAGGTTGTTACTGTGTGTTTTATAGTTGTCAAGGCCAGACAGTGAGGTTGTTACTGTGTGTTTTATAGTTGTCAAGGCCAGACAGTGAGGTTGTTACTGTGTGTTTTATAGTTGTCAAGGCCAGACAGTGAGGTTGTTACTGTGTGTTTTATAGTTGTCAAGGCCAGACAGTGAGGTTGTTACTGTGTGTTTTATAGTTGTCAAGGCCAGACAGTGAGGTTGTTACTGTGTGTTTTATAGTTGTCAAGGCCAGACAGTGAGGTTGTTACTGTGTGTTTTATAGTTGTCAAGGCCAGACAGTGAGGTTGTTACTGTGTGTGTAGGAACCATCTTCCACCTGCTGCAGGACACAGCCCACCCCTGTCTGTCCATCTCTGAGGACGGCTTCTCCATGTTCTACGGAGACGAGGAGCTCCCGCTCTCCGCCATGACCTTCGACGACAACACCTTCGCCAGGTAGACAAACCAACCAGGTTTACACCTGCTGAACACCTCAGCTAATAGAGATCTGTTAATGACATGGGAGATTTACTGTAGCTTTCAAAATGAAACATCTGAAAATGTGAGTGTACTCATCCCGTGATAGTGTGGTGTGAATGTGTAGGTGTGTGTACTGTGTGTGTGTAGATTTGTGTTGTGTGTAGGTGTGTATGTGTGTGTACTGTGTAGTTGTGTGTAGGAGTGTGTACTGTGTAGGTGTGTGTAGATTTGTGTTGTGTGTAGCTGTGTCTCCTCCCTCTGATAGTGTATATTGTATGCCTGTGTGTTTGGTCCAGGTGTGTAGCTGTGTCTCCTCCCTCTGATAGTGTATATTGTATGCCTGTGTGTTGGTCCAGGTGTGTAGCTGTGTCTCCTCCCTCTGATAGTGTACAGTGTGTGTTTGGTCCAGGTGTGTAGCTGTGTTAGGGGACCTGATCCCTGTGAGAGGCAGACATTACTGGGAGGTGGAACTGGATGAGGACACAGAGTACAGGATTGGAGTGGCCTATGAAGACACTCAGAGAAACTCCTACCTGGGAGGAACAAATACATCCTGGTGCATGAGACATGTCCTCACCCCATCCAGGTGAGAAACCCTAACCTTTAACCCCTAACCTATCACAAATTATTACCTGGGAGGAGCCAACACGTCCTGGTGCATGAGACATGTCCTCACCCCATCCAGGTGAGAAACCCTAACCTTTAACCCCTAACCTATCACAAATTATTACCTGGGAGGAGCCAACACGTCCTGGTGCATGAGACATGTCCTCACCCCATCCAGGTGAGAAACCCTAACCTTTAACCCCTAACCTATCACAAATGATTACCTGGGAGGAGCCAACACGTCCTGGTGCATGAGACATGTCCTCACCCCATCCAGGTGAGAAACCCTAACCTTTAACCCCTAACCTATCACAAATGATTACCAGGGAGGAGCCAACACGTCCTGGTGCATGAGACATGTCCTCACCCCATCCAGGTGAGAAACCCTAACCTTTAACCCCTAACCTATCACAAATTATTACCTGGGAGGAGCCAACACATCCCGGTGCATGGTCCCTAACCCCAGGTTAATGTCCACATCCCTGTTCAACCCTAAACTCAACCCGTCCAGGTGAGAATCCCTAACGCTAACCTATCCCTCTAACCTAGCTATCACTAACTGTTACCGGGAAGGAACCAACCTGTCCAGGTGAGAATCCCTAACGCTAACCTATCCCTCTAACCTAGCTATCACTAACTGTTACCGGGAAGGAACCAACCTGTCCAGGTGAGAATCCCTAACACTAACCTATCCCTCTAACCTAGCTATCACTAACTGTTACCGGGAAGGAACCAACCTGTCCAGGTGAGAATCCCTAACACTAACCTATCCCTCTAACCTAGCTATCACTAACTGTTTACCGGGAAGGAACCAACCTGTCCAGGTGAGAATCCCTAACACTAACCTAGCAATTCTCAACCTGTTGTAATTTGTATTCATTTATTTCACCTTTATTTAACCAGGTGGGCCAGTTGAGAACACCTTTATTTAACCAGGTGGGCCAGTTGAGAACACCTTTATTTAACCAGGTAGGCTAGTTGAGAACACCTTTATTTAACCAGGTAGGCTAGTTGAGAACACCTTTATTTAACCAGGTAGGCTAGTTGAGAACACCTTTATTTAACCAGGTAGGCTAGTTGAGAACACCTTTATTTAACCAGGTAGGCTAGTTGAGAACACCTTTATTTAACCAGGTAGGCCAGTTGAGAAGCAGTGCAACACAAACAACACCACAGAGTTACACATGGAATAAACAAACATACAGTCAATAACACAATAGAAAAGTGTATATACAGTGTGTGGTAATGAAGTAAGATTACGGAGGTAAGGCAATACAATAGGCCGTAGTGGCGAAGTAATTACAATTTAGCAATTAAACACTGGAGTGATAGATGTGCAGAATGTGTAGAGATACTGGGGTGCAAAGGACCAAAAAAAAAATATGGGGATGAGGTTGTTGGGTGGGCTATTTGCAGATGGGCTAAGTACAGGTGTAATGATCTGTAAGCTGCTCTGACAGCTGGTGCTTAAAGTTAGAGAGGGAGATATGAGTCTCCAGCTTCGTTCCAGTCATTGACAGCAGAGAACTGGAGGAAAGGTGGCCAAACGAGAAATTGGCTTTGGGGATGACCAGTGAAATATACCTGCTGGAGTGCGTGCTACGGGTGGGTGCTGCTATGGAGATCAGTGAGCTGAAATAAGGCAGGGCTTTACCTAGCAAAGACTTATAGATGACCTGGAGCTAGTGGGTTTGGCGACGAATATGAAGCGAGGGCCAGCCAACGAGAGCATACAGGTCGCAGTGGTGGGTAGTATATGGGGGCTTTGGTGACAAAACGGATTGCACTGTGATAGACTGCATCCAATTTGCTGAGTTGAGTGTTGGAGGCTATTTTGTAAATGACATCGCTGAAGTCGAGGATCGGTAGGAGAGTCAGTTTTACGATGGTTTGTTTTAGCTCCACACCATCCCATCTGAATGACCTGAATGACCTCTCTGGACGTCCAGAGAAGAAGTTGATAGTTGAATCCGGCGAGTGCTGACTCCGGGCGGTGTTTTAAATTCAGCTGACTACTGGACAGACTGGGAGTTGGTAAAACACTGTCCTAGAGGGCTGACTACTGGACAGACTGGGAGTTGGTAAACACTGTTCTAGAGGGCTGACTCCTGGACAGACTGGGAGTTGGTTAACACTGTTCTAGAGGGCTGACTACTGGACAGACTGGGAGTTGGTTAACACTGTTCTAGAGGGCTGACTACTGGACAGACTGGGAGTTGGTTAACACTGTTCTAGAGGGCTGACTCCTGGACAGACTGGGAGTTGGTAAACACTGTTCTAGAGGGCTGACTCCTGGACAGACTGGGAGTTGGTATACACTGTTCTAGAGGGCTGACTCCTGGACAGACTGGGAGTTGGTTAACACTGTTCTAGAGGGCTGACTACTGGACAGACTGGGAGTTGGTTAACACTGTTCTAGAGGGCTGACTACTGGACAGACTGGGAGTTGGTAAACACTGTTCTAGAGGGCTGACTCCTGGCGGTGTTTGAAATTCAGCTGACTCCTGGACAGACTGGGAGTTGGCAAACACTGTTCTAGAGGACTGACTACTGGCGGTGTTTTAAATTCAGCTGACTCACCACTACCACTGCATGGCTTCCCAGAGGGAAATGTATGCTTGTCTTCCCACAGGGTCCACCATTACCACACACGGTCTGAAAAGTAGGCCAGCCAAGGAGATTTTTGGTCGTTAAAATATATCTCTCCCCTTCCTGAAGCGCTTGGCTCGCTTCTTCTCACATTTCGCCTCCTAAACCTTTTCTGAGGCAGAAGTGACAAGTCAAGTTGTTTTATATTCCTGTGAAAAAGCCCATAGAATACCGTTACCTTATAGCTGCTGTTGCCATAGCAACTCTACTATTCCTGGCACTAAACAGGACTGTGGAACTGTCTCTTTACTAGGAGATCATTCACTGAGACATCTCAACATGAAACACCACCACCTCAAAGTGTGTTTGAGAGAGAGGAGAGAGAGAAGGGAGAGAGAGAGAGAGCACCTACTGCCTACGCAGAACCAATACAATACAACAATACACACTTCTCATATCCCCTGCTAATCCTCTCTTTGGCAGTAAAAGGGTTTTATTTGGCCCAGTGACAGTGTTGGGTTGAGGATGTACATACTGTCTCCCCATGGTACTGTTAGTGTTGGGTTCAGGATGTACATACTGTCTCCCCATAGTACTGTTAGTTTAAGATACCGTGTTGGGTTGAGGATGTACATACTGTCTCCCCATGGTACTGTTAGTGTTGGGTTGAGGATGTACATACTGTCTCCCCATGGTACTGTTAGTGTTGGGTTGAGGATGTACATACTGTCTCCCCATGGTACTGTTAGTGTTGGGTTCAGGATGTACATACTGTCTCCCCATGGTACTGTTAGTTTAAGATACCGTGTTGGGTTGAGGATGTACATACTGTCTCCCCATGGTACTGTTAGTGTTGGGTTGAGGATGTACATACTGTCTCCCCATGGTACTGTTAGTGTTGGGTTGAGGATGTACATACTGTCTCCCCATGGTACTGTTAGTGTTCGGTTGAGGATGTACATACTGTCTCCCCATGGTACTGTTAGTGTTGGGTTGAGGATGTACATACTGTCTCCCCATGGTACTGTTAGTGTTGGGTTGAGGATGTACATACTGTCTCCCCATGGTACTGTTAGTTTAAGATACCGTGTTGGGTTGAGGATGTACTGTCTCCCCATGGTACTGTTAGTTTAAGATACCGTGTTGGGTTGAGGATGTACTGTCTCCCCATGGTACTGTTAGTTTAAGATACCGTGTTGGGTTGAGGATGTACATACTGTCTCCCCATGGTACTGTTAGTGTTGGGTTGAGGATGTACATACTGTCTCCCCATGGTTCTGTTAGTTTAAGATACCGTGTTGGGTTGAGGATGTACATACTGTCTCCCCATGGTACTGTTAGTGTTGGGTTGAGGGTGTACATACTGTCTCCCCATGGTACTGTTAGTGTTGGGTTGAGGATGTACATACTGTCTCCCCATGGTACTGTTAGTTTAAGAGACTGTGTTGGGTTGAGGATGTACATACTGTCTCCCCATGGTAC
This sequence comes from Oncorhynchus kisutch, assembly GCF_002021735.2. Classification (NCBI taxonomy): domain Eukaryota; kingdom Metazoa; phylum Chordata; class Actinopteri; order Salmoniformes; family Salmonidae; genus Oncorhynchus; species Oncorhynchus kisutch. The sequence continues at coordinate 25,194 of NW_022265662.1, read as the reverse complement.
TGTTAGTGTTGGGTTGAGGATGTACATACTGTCTCCCCATGGTACTGTTAGTGTTGGGTTGAGGATGTACATACTGTCTCCCCATGGTACTGTTAGTTTAAGCTACAGGTACAACACCATTTGATTCCTGCATCAAGGGTCTCATGTAGTAATTTACTGTGACATTATTGGTCCGGGTTTCATAGCGTTGATCTGGGACCAGGAAGCCTAAGGGTTCGTTTCCCTGACAGAGATGAAGACTAGGCCTGGGCTAAAAGGTTATGTTCAAGGGAGATTCTCAATTGGTAATGATGTTTTGTCCAGGACGGGTCTAATCTAGGACGGGTCTAATCTAGGACTGGTCTAATCTAGGACGGGTCTAATCTAGGACTGGTCTAATCTAGGACGGGTCTAATCTAGGACGGGTCTAATCTAGGACGGGTCTAATCTAGGACGGGTCTAATCCAGGACGGGTCTAATCCAGGACTGGTCTAATCTAGGACTGGTCTAATCTGTATCCGGGAAAACCATCCAGAAATCTTTTATCTGTTAACTGTATGTCGTTATAAAGCGTCTGCTGAAAATGATTGTATCGTTACTTATGTTATATTATCACAACACAGACATACCATGTCTGTAGGCTACATGTTATGAATGAGTTAAGTGTAAGTCACATAACATTGTATGGTCTTAATGACATCAGTCTCCCCCTTCCTCCCCTCTCTTCCATTCCATCTCCATCCAGACGCAAGTACGACTTCCTGTCACATTCTTCTTCTTCTATATCCTGTACACTCAGTGGCCAGTTTATTAGGTACCACCCATCTAGTACCAGGTCGGACCCTTTGCCCCCAGAACAGTCTGAATTATTCGGGGTGTGGCATTCAATCGTTGCTCAATTGGTATCAAGGGACCTAATGTGTTCCCCACACCAGTACACCACCTGCCTGCTGCTTAGGCCAGATCCTGACTCTGCCATCAGCATGACACAACAGGAACCGGGATTCGTTGGACCAGGCGATGTTTGTCCACTCCTCAACTGTCCTGTGATTCCGTGCCCACTGGAGCTGCTGCTTCTTGTGTTTAGCTGATAGGAGTGGAACCCGGTGTGGTCGTCTGCTGCAACAGCCCGTCCATGACAAGGACCTACGAGTTGTGTGTTCCAAGATGCCGTTCTTTGTCCGTTTGTGGCCCGCCTGTTAGCTTGCACCATACTTGCCATTCTCCTTCGACCTCTCTCATCAACTGGTTGTTTTCGCTCACAGGACGGCCGTTGCCCAGGAGGCTGTTTCTGAGGTACTGGATCTGGCGTGCCTGGGAACCAACGATCACACCACGCTCAGTCGCATAGGTCACTCGTTTTGCCCATTCTAACATTGAATCGAACAGTAACAATGCGTCTGCCTGATTTATGTAGCAAGCCACGGCCTCGTGACTCACAGTCTGTAGGAGAGAACCATTTTGGTGAACGTGGTGGTGTACCTAATAAACTGGCCACTGTGTATATAGAAGTATGATGTGTAACAAGTCACATAGAACCATCATTTTCTAAATGACATTACTTCCATTCTGTCTCCCCCTTCCTCTCCTCCATTCTGTCTCCCCTCTCCAGACACAAGTACGAGTTCCTCCACAGCGGCTGGAGCCCAGACATCCGGATAACGGTGAACCCTGTGAGGATAGGGCTCAGTCTGAACTATGAGAGAGGGATCCTGTCCTTCTTCAACGTAGAGCTGGAACAACACCTCTACACCTTCTACTGTAGCTTCCAACGCTACGTTCATCCCTGCTTCGCTCTGGACAACCCCGGTGCGCTCACTGTTCTCACTGGGGTAGAGGCACCAGGGTACGTCCACTTGGTCTGAGTTTACCAACCATGATTCACAGGTGTCCATGGAAACATCTTTACCTACCACGATGTACAGGTGTGTCCATGGAAATGTCTTTCTGTTGTCTGTTATTCTAACCCTCTGGACAACACTGCATGGTAGAGCACAATTATACTACAAAAACATGTTTATGACCCCTTTGTGTATGTGGGTTAACAACCATATCTGAATAAAAACCATGTACATCAGTGGTTTAGACCAGGGTTTGATTGACTACCACAACACTGTTACAGACTAACATGATGAAACACTGGACTACCACAACACTGTTACAGACTAACATGATGAAACCCTGGACTGGACTACCACAACACTGTTACAGACTAACATGATGAAACCCTGGACTACCACAACACTGTTACAGACTAACATGATGAAACCCTGGACTGGACTACCACAACACTGTTACAGACTAACATGATGAAACCCTGGACTAGACTACCATAATGAAACCCTGGACTGGACTACCACAACACTGTTACAGACTAACATGAAACAAGATGAATGTTGTTTCCAAATCCATTTATTAATGTATTCCATGGGAACAGATTCACACCATTTTCCATTATACACAATATAACAGTAATAAATCAGTGAATTTGTGCAGAGCAGGCTCGGCCGCAGAGCAGGCTCGGCCGCAGAGCAGGCTCGGCCGCAGAGCAGGCTCGGCCGCAGAGCAGGCTCGGCCGCAGAGCAGGCTCGGTCGTAGAGCAGGCTCGGCCGCAGAGCAGGCTCGGCCGCAGAGCAGGCTCGGTCGCAGAGCAGGCTCGGCCGCAGAGCAGGCTCGGTCGTAGAGCAGGCTCGGTCGTAGAGCAGGCTCGGCCGCAGAGCAGGCTCGGCCGCAGAGCAGGCTCGGCCGTAGAGCAGGCTCGGCCGCAGAGCAGGCTCGGTCGTAGAGCAGGCTCGGCCGTAGAGCAGGCTCGGTCGTAGAGCAGGCTCAGTCGTAGAGCAGGCTCAGTCGTAGAGCAGGCTCAGTCGTGGATGGACAACTACATATGCTTTTTCAGATTTGAAATAAAAATGACCTTTTCAAATGAAAACGGTTTAATAATTCTAATAACATAAAGTAGCTTTATTTTTTGAGGGGGCCGTAGCAATGCGACGCTCTGTCCAATGTCCAGTAGTCGATGATGGTAATAGCAGAGCAAAGCTAGACTTGGGCTGAACACTGCAACCCAGCATCTAAGTGGAATGAGGACACTTTAGGGTGGGGCTGATGGGATTAGTGAAGGGTAGTGGGCCTATGAGTTAGAGTCTTACTGCTAGGAGTCCTCTCCCTCATCAGAAGAGTCCCCACCGTAGGGTACTAGGCATGAAGGCTTCTCCACTACCTTCGTCTTCTTCACCTCCTGAGGACAATCTGTAGAAAACAAAGACGGACAGCAAGAGACAGAAAGAGAGCAACACAGAGAGAGAGAGAGACAGAGAGAGACAGAGAGAGAGAGAGAGAGAGAGAGAGACAGAGGGCAAAACAAGAGAGGAGCCCAGCCCATGTTTGGATTGATCCACAGCCAGTCAGAGCAGAGGGATCACACAGACACCAGATGAGATAGACCCATGTTAGGTAGCAGCAGGTCCAGGAGACATGTGGAGAGAGAACAAGGGGAAGACAAAAGAACACATACAGGAAGTGACGGTTAGCACGGCTCAGCAAATCACAGAGGAGCTGGAACAGATCGTCTCCATTACTCCACTACTGAGGGGAGAAGACATCTTTGAAAACACCACTCAACTTCATCATGGTCAAAAAGTCTGCCCATTCAGGCATCAAGTACAGTGAAGTGTGTTCCCAGTAAGAAGCGTACCCTGTGATGCAGGGGCGCTGGGTGGTAGACTGGGTGGGACCTCTGGTACTGCTGTCTCCTTGGGTCTCTTGTGTGCCACAGGGCCGAGGGTTCTGGGTGGTAGACTGGGTGGGACCTCTGGTACTGCTGTCTCCCTGGGTCTCTTGTGTGCCACAGGGCCGAGAGTTCTGGGTGGTAGACTGGGTGGGACCTCTGGTACTGCCGTCTCCCTGGGTCTCTTTCGTGCCACAGGGCCAGGGGCCAGAAACACAGGGAGAGGCGGTGGCATCAACATCCTACAGACAGAGACAAAGGAACCAGGTGGAGAAACATCAGAGGCTTCATTTAGGGCTGTGTTCAGTAGGAGCAAAATGTACAAAAACAACCCAAAACTGGTCTGAACGTGTAACAAGAAACAATGGTTCTCTTTGATTCCGTTGTGCCCTTTTGAACACGACCCCGGTGGCTGCAACATTCGGGGCAAAACAAAACCAGTAACATTGTTAAGAAATTTAGAGCAGGAGATCTATGTCGAAACCTTTCAGCTCCTTGTCCCGACTCTTCCTCTCTCTGAGCTGGAGGTAGAGGAGGAGACTTCTCTCTCACCGGGGCCTCAGGTGAGCTGCTGGCAGGCTGAGAGGGAGAGAGACCGGTAGGACTGTTAGCAGAAGACCACTGATCAGTTTGAATTCCTAAAAACAAACGAACACCTCTGGGTTGGGGACAGCCTTTATTGACTTTGCTTTAGCCAGGTTATTCAGTTGACAAAAGCCCTTCTCTTAAATCATTCTCTCACATATTTCAGCAGTTTTATCTCCGTCTCACCTGAGAGGCTCGCTCATCCTCAGTCTTTTCCTGAAAGCGCCGTTTAGGACTTCCTGTCTCTGTCTGAGGGGAGCTGGATGACGACAGGTCGGTCTCCGTCTGGTCAGTCTCCGTCGGGTCAGTGCACCCAGGGTCCTGAGACACCAAGGTCAAACCCAAACAACAGTTAGTCTAATCCCTGGGGTCATCAATACACCTGGTCAGTCCTGCCCTTAAAATGGTGTCCCTCATCAATACATCTGGACAGTCCTTAAAATGGTGTCCCTCATCAATACATCTGGTCAGTCTTTATAACGGTGTCCCTCATCAATACATCTGGTTAGTCCTTATAACGGTGTCCCTCATCAATACATCTGGTCAGTCCTTAAAATGGTGTCCCTCATCAATACATCTGGTCATCTGGTTAGTCCTTATAACGGTGTCCCTCATCAATACATCTGGTCAGTCTTTATAACTGTGTCCCTCATCAATACATCTGGTCATCTGGTTAGTCCTTATAACGGTGTCCCTCATCAATACATCTGGTCATCTGGTTAGTCCTTATAACTGTGTCCCTCATCAATACATCTGGTCATCTGGTTAGTCCTTATAACGGTGTCCCTCATCAATACACCTGGTCAGTCCTGCCCTTAAAATGGTGTCCCTCATCAATACATCTGGTCAGTCCTGCCCTTAAAATGGTGTCCCTCATCAATACATCTGGTCAGTCATTATAATGGTGTCCCTCATCAATACATCTGGACAGTCCTGCCCTTAAAATGGTGTCCCTCATCAATACATCTGGACAGTCCTGCCCTTAAAATGGTGTCCCTCATCAATACATCTGGTCAGTCCTGCCCTTAAAATAGTGTCCCTCATCAATACATCTGGTCAGTCCTGTCCTTAAAATGGTGTCCCTCATCAATACATCTGGTCAGTCCTGCCCTTAAAATGGTGTCCCTCATCAATACATCTGGACAGTCCTGCCCTTAAAATGGTGTCCCTCATCAATACATCTGGTCAGTCCCGCCCTTAAAATGGTGTCCCTCATCAATACATCTGGTCAGTCCCGCCCTTAAAATGGTGTCCCTCATCAATACATCTGGTCAGTCCCGCCCTTAAAATGGTGTCCCTCATCAATACATCTGGTCAGTCCCGCCCTTAAAATGGTGTCCCTCATCAATACATCTGGTCAGTCATTATAATGGTGTCCCTCATCAATACATCTGGACAGTCATTATAATGGTGTCCCTCATCAATACATCTGGACAGTCATTATAATGGTGTCCCTCATCAATACATCTGGACAGTCATTATAATGGTGTCCCTCATCAATACATCTGGACAGTCATTATAATGGTGTCCCTCATCAATACATCTGGACAGTCATTATAATGGTGTCCCTCATCAATACATCTGGTTAGTCTTTAAAATGGTGTCCCTCATCAATACATCTGGACAGTCATTATAATGATGTCCCTCATCAATACATCTGGACAGTCATTATAATGATATCCCTCATCAATACATCTGGTTAGTCTTTAAAATGGTGTACAACTGAATCTCCTGGCTGCTATTAACTAATGAAACAGACATTTTCTAAACTGAAGTTCTGACTTTTCAGATAAGAAACCTTCTTGTTGTTGTTGCTTTCTTAAGAGTGTCATGGTGTTGTCTGTCCTAAACAACTGATCCCTGTCCTGAATCCTATTTGGACAATCCACCCATGTTCCTGTCAATACATACCTGTACTGGTTTCCTAGCCACTACGAACTACTAGGCCGAGGTACTGGTTTCCTAGCCACTACATACCTGTAATAGGCCGAGGTACTGGTTTCCTAGCCACTACATACCTGTAATAGGCCGAGGTATGGTTTCCTAGCCACTACATACCTGTAATAGGCCGAGGTATGGTTTCCTAGCCACTACATACCTGTAATAGGCCGAGGTATGGTTTCCTAGCCACTACATACCTGTAATAGGCCGAGGTATGTTTTCTTAGCCACTACGTACCTGTAATAGGTATGGGTGTGTCTTCCTGGGACAGACAGGATACTGAACCATAGCCTGAGAAGATGGAGGGTTTGTCGACAGGTTAGATTGACTGGGCTGACCACTAGCAGCACTAGTCCAATAGCCAGAGGGTCCTGGCGGTGTGGGGTAGCTGGTAGAGGCAGCATAGCCCCCAGACAGCCCGTTACACCCTGGGTAACCACTGCTGTACCAGCCCTGGCTAGAGTAAGAGCTATTAGCTGGGTATCCATGAGCTGGGTATGCTGAAAGGGAAGTATAGGAGATCAGGGTTAATGGATGTGATTGGAAGAGATCGTCATTCACAGACAGGGTTGTTGTCTGTCTGACTGTTCTGTTTGTTGTTGTTGTGCCACTAGAGACAGAAAGAGATTAATTTACCACAGTGGCTAGTTGTGTCTGTGGTTTAAGCAAACATAGGAAGTGATTTACGGAAACATTCTGGTCATTCTATAATATTCAAGACATTTGAGTAGGACATGGAGTTTCCCTGTCCACGTAACCTGGCTAGTCATTTCCCCCGATCAGGTAAACTCCCGGGCCTGGCTGGTCATTTCCCCCGATCAGGTAAACTCCCGGGCCTGGCTGGTCATTTCCCCCGATCAGGTAAACTCCCGGGCCTGGCTGGTCATTTCCCCCGATCAGGTAAACTCCCGGGCCTGGCTGGTCATTTCCCCCGATCAGGTAAACTCCCGGGCCTGGCTGGTCAATTCACCCGATCAGTTAAACTCCCGGGCCTGGCTGGTCATTTCCCCCGATCAGGTAAACTCCCGGGCCTGGCTGGTCAATTCACCCGATCAGGTAAACTCCCGGGCCTGGCTGGTCATTTCCCCCGATCAGGTAAACTCCCGGGCCTGGCTGGTCAATTCACCCGATCAGGTAAACTCCCGGGCCTGGCTGGTCAATTCACCCGATCAGGTAAACTCCCGGGCCTGGCTGGTCAATTCACCCGATCAGGTAAACTCCCGGGCCTGGCTGGTCAATTCACCCGATCAGGTAAACTCCCGGGCCTGGCTGGTCAATTCACCCGATCAGGTAAACTCCCGGGCCTGGCTGGTCAATTCACCCGATCAGGTAAACTCCCGGGCCTGGCTGGTCAATTCACCCGATCAGGTAAACTCCCGGGCCTGGCTGGTCAATTCACCCGATCAGGTAAACTCCCGGGCCTGGCTGGTCAATTCCCCCGATCAGGTAAACTCCCGGGCCTGGCTGGTCAATTCACCCGATCAGGTAAACTCCCGGGCCTGGCTGGTCATTTCCCCCGATCAGGTAAACTCCCGGGCCTGGCTGGTCAATTCACCCGATCAGGTAAACTCCCGGGCCTGGCTGGTCAATTCACCCGATCAGGTAAACTCCCGGGCCTGGCTGGTCAATTCACCCGATCAGGTAAACTCCCGGGCCTGGCTGGTCAATTCACCCGATCAGGTAAACTCCCGGGCCTGGCTGGTCAATTCACCCGATCAGGTAAACTCCCGGGCCTGGCTGGTCAATTCACCCGATCAGGTAAACTCCCGGGCCTGGCTGGTCAATTCACCCGATCAGGTAAACTCCCGGGCCTGGCTGGTCAATTCACCCGATCAGGTAAACTCCCGGGCCTGGCTGGTCAATTCACCTGATCAGGTAAACTCCTGGGCCTATATTCATAAAATGTCTTGGAGTAAGAATACTGATCTAGGATCAGGTTCCCTTCTTGTCCATTCAAATCCCAAACTGATCCTAGATCAGCGCTCAGTACTCAGAGGCTCTTTATGAAAACGGACCCTGGTTCTATGACTGTGGTATTTTAGTTACTGCGTGTTAGTTCTGGCGTGTGTGAGAGAGAGGGGAGCCTTACGTTGGGTGGAGCCGGTGGCTGTGTAGATGGACACCATGCGGCTATGTTCAGCTCTCACCTGGACGACAGACACACAGGGAACAGGATGACAACACTGAACTCTTTACAAAAGGGAAGTGAATCATGTTGAGCGAGTAATGAGGAAGAAATCCTGTGAATTAAGTCTCAGACAAGCAAGTATATCAATAACATTTAATACCACAACATGCATGGTAGAGAATTCAACGGTTCAGTCTGTACTGGTTCAGGATGTGAGTAGGTGCAGAACACCGTAGACTTGTGTCTGTAGGTCAGGTGGTTCACTCTACTGTTTCCTATAGGAGGTGGGTATCAGTGACAACTACACACTTCAATAGTTTCACCTTCTTTAACCTCCATCGTGGGGCGTGTTCATTAGGGCACGCAAACGGGGGAAAAACTTTTTTCCAAAATAATTTTTACAACAGAAAACAAAATGAGTCCAGGTTGTCCCTCCTCGTTTCAGTCAGTTTTCTTCTGTTTGGTGGCTAATGAACACGACCCACTTTAAATATTTATTTATTTAAGTAGGCAAGTCAGTTAAGAACAAATTCTTATTTTCAATGACGGCCTAGGAACAGTGGGGTTAACTGCCTGTTCAGGGGCAGAACGACAGATTTGTACCATGTCAGCTCGGAGGTTTTAACTCGCAACCTTCCGGTTACTAGTCCAACGCTCTAACCACTAGGCTACCCTGCCGCCCCTCCACTCTAACCACTAGGCTACCCTGCCGCCCCGTGTTCATGTACATTGGAGTCGTTTAGCATACGCTCCCACCTACACTGTCTGCTTCCCTTGCTGTGTATCAAACCAGATGTTATTGGTCACATACACAGGGTTAGTAGATGTTATTGGTCACATACACAGGGTTAGTAGATGTTATTGGTCACATACACACGGTTAGCAGATGTTATTGGACACATACACATGGTTAACAGATGTTATTGGTCACATACACATGGTTAGCAGATGTTATTGGTCACATAGTTAGCAGACGTTATTGGACACATACACATGGTTAGCAGATGTTATTGGTCACATACACATGGTTAGCAGATGTTATTGGTCACATACACATGGTTAACAGATGTTATTGGTCACATACACATGGTTAACAGATGTTATTGGTCACATACACATGCTTAGCAGATGTTATTGGTCACATACACATGCTTAGCAGATGTTATTGATCACATACACACGGTTAGCAGATGTTATTGATCACATACACACGGTTAGCAGATGTTAATGCGAGTGTAGTGAAATGCTTGTGCTTCTAGTTCCGACAGTGCAGTAATAACCAACAAGTCATCTGGGTGGAAACACTGTGCTGACTTACAGTTTCCAACAGGCTCTCTGTGAGTTTCTTGGCAGCTTCCAGCCCCGTGGAGTAGGGATGGCTACAAGAAAAGACAACCGTGTTGAAATGGGAAGAAACCGACAACAACAACCCACCACCACCACAGCAGGGAACAACTACAAGAGGAAATAAACTATTTCAGACCCTATGAGACGAACATATGGTTCACCAAACATCTAGGAGAGAGCAGCAGGACTGGTAGCTCGCCAACGTGTGGTGAGCAGTCTCTTCTGAATGCATACGAGTGAGTTGTAGAGAATTCAACTGTTAAGTCTGTACTGGTTCAGGATGTGAGTAGGTGCAGAACACCGTAGACTTGTGTCTGTAGGTCAGGTGGTTCACTCTACTGTTTCCTATAGGAGGTGGGTATCGGTGACAACTACACACTTCAATAGTTTCACCTTCTTTAACCTCCAAATAGTTCACATGGCTTTTGTACTCATCACAGGTTGGTGTATATTGATGAGTCCACCCCCCTCTTCAATGAAAATTCTAATATCAGGGTCTGCTGAGCCCTTATAGGCTGAGCCAGGGTCTGCTGAGCCCTTATAGGCTGAGCCAGGGTCTGCGGAGCCCTTATAGGCTGAGCCAGGGTCTGCGGAGCCCTTATAGGCTGAGCCAGGGTCTGCGGAGCCCTTATAGGCTGAGCCAGGGTCTGCGGAGCCCTTATAGGCTGAGCCAGGGTCTGCGGAGCCCTTATAGGCTGAGCCAGGGTCTGCGGAGCCCTTATAGGCTGAGCCAGGGTCTGCGGAGCCCTTATAGGCTGAGCCAGGGTCTGCGGAGCCCTTATAGGCTGAGCCAGGGTCTGCGGAGCCCTTATAGGCTGAGCCAGGGTCTGCGGATCGGGAAGTAAAATCTCCGTTACCTGATGTAGACGTAGAGTGGTTCGAAGGACTCCCGTCGTGAGGCCTGCTCTATGTACCCCGAGCCTTTCCCCCTGAGGAACACTCTGGCTCCCGTCTCTGTCTGGATGTGTCCCAGGTACATCCCTGCAGGACCCTCCACCTTCTCGTTCACATTGAACGAGGGCAGGGACTGATCCAGACCCACAAAAATCTTGACGTGCACAAAGCTCTTGATGGGAAGAGATGACAGTTACATTTGAATAATCCTGGGTCAGGTAGTTCAACCACCACATTACAAACATACTTCATCTTATGGACAACAGAAAGCGGTTAGAGTAGGGAGCTGGTCAATGTCTGAACTGCTAACCTTTTAATCCAACTAAATGACTAGCTAGAGAACAGTGTTGTGAGCAGCAGCAGTAACCGTGGTGTGTCTGTAGACCAGGGTGGTTCTCTCTGCTGTGTTAGTCTAGGAGGTGGGTATCAGTGAAGGTCACATGGTCTCAACTGGCCTCACCTTCATTACCTCCAGCTATGGGACATGGGCCAGATTGCAAACTGAAAAACACATTTCCCTGCTGCAAAATTGTGAACATTTTGCATTAGAAATCCCAGTTAGAGGATTCCCAGAGTTGGGAGGGAATAAGGAGGGAGGGAATCGTCCAAGCAGGATTTCTTAAAAACCTTTCAGGGGAAAATTCTGTGAGGACCAGGGACCCCTGTATCTACCCCTTGGTGTGGCGCGGCGGGCCGGTGTCCATGTGGCACAGGAGGGTTGACACTAGGCATCCTGGGTAGGTGTGGATGTGGGGCAGTCATGGGGCGAGGGGGCTGGGGGTAGAGAGGCAGTGGGGGTATGACGGGTCTCAGCTGGGATCCTAATGCTGCAGCTGTCCTCAACACATCCTCAGAGATGATCTCCTTTATCCTCAGCACTGCCTCTGTAAAACAACACAGGAAATAGATAGACAATGGGGTCTATGGGGGATAATCTAGTGAGAAAAACAACAGCCAGTCAACCACATCAACCCATGGTCATCCTCTGAGATGTGTGGTCTCCACTAGGTTGTGTAATGTACAACAGCCAGTCAACCACATCAACCCATGGTCATCCTCTGAGATGTGTGGTCTCCACTAGGTTGTGTAATGTACAGGATCCGAGGACAATAAAGTATCTACTGCCACTGTAGACAGGAGGGTGATAGAAAGTCTACTTACTATTGACCTCCTCTTGGCTCTTCCCCTGGACGTGTAAATACAAGGGCCTTTCTCTAAATGAGAAGAGTCGGTTAGAAACCCACGTGGTCCGAGTCCACTACAGATACACACAGTAACACCAACTGTATACATACACCCCCTTTCCATGGGACTTCTCTGCACTGGTCATGTAGTGGCCTCTGGTTGAGACGACTGCACCGCTGAACTGACGGATCTGAAACAAAAAAAGAGGGAACTTTTCAGTATTAGTTGGGGGCCACGAATACATCAAATGTATGTAGATACGTCTTCTAAATAGAATATATTAGATATATATTATACAGAAAGGGTTGTGATTTAGTCCGAGCGATGGTATCCACCCCCTTTTCATTCCTATAGGAGGAAAGGTCCAAGGTCCGCCCCAAATGCATTCTAAGGAGGAGCCAAGTGGAACGATGCTGGAGAAGAATCAAGGAGAGATGAAAACTCAGCCCCCCCCCCCCCCCCTTTTTTTTTTTACCTCTTCCTGTGTTTTCCCTTTGGTGAGCAGGTTTCTGCTGTTGATGGGCACATCGTTGATATCCACCTCTGTCACCACAGTCTCGTCTCCACTAGTGGCAGCCGACATACACAGAGGGATCTGTGGGCGACATGTTTCATATGAGTCCACATACAAACACTAAATAACTAAAGTCATTTTAGTCATGCAGTTGGGTCACTGTTTAACCCTCCCGGGAAGGCAACCAGGGGTTCAGGCTTTAGATCCTACTAAAGCACCTATTTGGCTGAACCAGGTTGTTAGTACTGAGCTGGAACAAAAGCCAGGGACTCACAGTGTGCAGAAGGACTAACTGAGTTAGAGAGACTGCCTAGAGTGTTGTGAGCAGCAGCAGTAACCGTGGTGTGTCTGTAGACCAGGGTGGTTCTCTCTGCCGTGTTACTCTAGGAGGTGGGTATCAGTGAAGGTCACATGGTCTCAACTGGCCTCACCTTCTATTACCTCCAGCTATGGGACATGGTTACATTATATTATGTGGTTGAAAACAATCCATCACTCTCCCTGTTCTCAGAGACAAGTTGCACCACTGAAGGAAACCATTCTAGTCTGTGGCTTGAGCCTCTTATGACTGGACAGGTGACCCTTAGGGCTGGATTAAATGCCTGCACAGTGATTCCTCAGGACCATGAGAGAGTAAGAGAAAGTTACATTAACCCTTGCACTCTCACCTTGCCAGGTAGTGGTGGAGGAACCATCAGTTTCCCCTTGGCCATCAGCATAGCGTTTATCTTAGCAGCCATAGCAGCAGCCATCTCCACACCTCCCCCTTGTGCTGCTGGCATCTCCCCCTGCAATGTCTGGGGCACCATGGGGCCTGCTACAGGGTGCTGGGCTAATTGAGGGGTCGTAGTGGCCGATGTGCAGGTCTGGGCAGAGGAAGCGAAGCCTTGCATGACGTCTACCCTCGTTTTGGGCTGAGCAGGCTGATCCCATCTGCTGCTATTGGTTAGGCACCTGGATCCAATATGATGGAGAGAAATTAGACAATTCAACATAAAGTGGCTTGAAACAATAACTAAACTGGGACGCGCTCCATATTGAGATTATATATCTTATCCAACAGTTTGGGGCTAATTTGCCCGGTTGCCTATCATTTCATCTTAACTCAAGATAATTTTGTAGGGCCGGGATCGAGGGCTAGTTTGTGTTCGCAAGCTAGTTAGCGTAACACTAGTCGCGAATGCGCGGATGCGATGCCTGCCAACATCAGTGTGCGTAGAGTTAGTAGGCCTCGGCATTCTCTTGAAAACTGTTCTGGCCTGTTCCTCTACAAATCATTTATCTTGGAGGGTAGTATCAGCAGGTAACCACAACTTTAGAGAGACCGCTTTCTTGACCCTCCACTAACTAGCGATATGTTAAGTGTCTAGTTAAACGACGTTAGACAATTTAACTTAGCCAGAAACCGGTGTTGCTAACTAACGTTAGCTCAATTAGCATACCGTTTTCTAGCAACGTTAGCACGGATCAACTTTACTGCTATGGTTAAAAACAAGAATATACGACTGTATATATACGACTGTGGCTTGGTCATCAATTTCGGATAAACCTTTACGAAATATTCTAGTTATAACGATTGTACTTTCATACAGTGGAATAAAACCGTTATCTAGCTAGCTGTAAAACCAGCAACCTCCGCTAACGTTACTGTACTAAGGTAGGTAGCTAACATGTTAGCACGAAGCTAAAATAAAAAAAATACGTGTTCTTGCGTCCGTAACTTATTCAAAATATAAAAGTAAATGGTACTAAATAAAAAAGTGTAACTTACGGTGTCTGTCCAGTCATCCCAGAAGACATAGCTAGTACAGTTCAATAACCAGAGGAATGCGTGTCCTAACTAGCCACTCTACTCAGCCCTGGACACGTCCTCAGGACTCCGGTCCGGTCGTAAAGGCCGCCGACGGTGTCGTACAGGGCAGTCTGGATTTCCGTTCCGCTCGTAATAAAAGCACCCCGGGAACTTCACACTGTCGTCAACTGCATAACACCAGAGAAAAGTCAAAGAAAAACTGACAAATCTTTCTTCTTCGTGTGGCTTTTCGGACAGACTAGACGCTATGTTGCGTTTTGCTGCCTTTCACCGTTTGGAAAGTGCATTGCACATTTGTTCATTTTATTTATAAAAAAAATACTGTTGTCGCATAAGTATTTACCCTGGTTGTTTAAACAAGCCTAAATTAATTTAGAATTACAATGTGGCTTAACAAATCACATAATACATTCTATGGACATGATTTCTGAATGACAACCCCTTCCTCTGTCCCCCATATATGTTCAACAGCTGTAAGGCACCTCAGTGAAGTATTGAATTTCAAGCACAGATTAAACTACGAAGACCAGGGAGCTTATCGAAAGCCTCATAAAGAAGGGCAGTGATTGGTAGATGTGTAACAATAACAAATCAGACATTGAATATATCTTTAAGCATGGTCAAGTTAATAACGATGCTGTGGATGATTTATTAAACCACTCAGACAAATCAAAGATGCAGTCGCCCTTCTGAACTGAGCTTGCAGGACAGGAAGGAAACTGCTTTAAGGATGTCCACCATGAGGACATTGGTAATATTTAAAACAGCTACAGAGAAGATGGGAGAAAACTGAGGATGGATCAACAACATGGTAGTGACTCCACAATAATGACTTAAATGACAGAGTGAAAAGAATAATAATACAAATAATACTAAAAGTCTTCCAAAACGTGCATCTGTATGCAACAAGACAAATTACAGTTTTGAATTAAATATGCTTGACATTTTTGGGCAAATTTGGAAAATTGCTCTCTAGCCATGATCCCTAACACCTTGACAAAGTTTGAAGAATTTTGAAAAAGAATAATGGGCAAATATTGCACAATTCAGGTGTGCAAAGCTCTTATGAGACTTACCCAAGAAGACTCACAGCTGTAATCACTGCCAGAGGTGTTTCTAACATGTATTGATCCAGGGGGTGAATATTTATCTAATCAAGTTACATTAGTGTTTTATGTTTTGTTCATCTTCAATTATTTTTTTGACAATTTTTCTTCCACTTTGACATTACAGAGTATTTTATGTAGATCGTTGACACATTTTTTTTTCTCACAATTAAATCCATTTTAATCCCACTTTGTAAAACATATCAATTTTTTTAAAGAAATCCAAGGGGTTGTTGACTTTCTATAGGCCTTGTATTTGCATTGTAAACATACTGCTTCCCAATGGATGTCCACTGTAAGGACACGTTTCTTTACTCTAGACAAATCCTATGAGACACTACAGACACCCTGGTTCGATTCCAGGCTGAATCACAACCGGCCGTGATTGGTTGTGTAGGGCGGCGTAACAATTTGCCCAGCGTAGGCCGTCATTGTAAATAAGAATTGGTTCTTAACTGACTTGCCTCGTTAAATAAAGGTAAAACAAAAATAAATAAAAATATTAAGTATCTGGATAAGGATACATGAGGTTGAGGCTGGTATTAGCATAGTACACTGAACAGAAATGTAAGCACAACATGGAAATCAGTCCATTTAATTACATTCATTAGGCCCTAATCTATGGATTTCACATGACTGGGAATACAAATAGCATCTGTTGGTCACAGATAAGGTAGGGGGCGTGGATTAGGAAACGAGTCAGTATCTGGTGTGACCACCATTTGCCTCATACAGTACGACCCATCTCATTCGCATAGAGTTGATCAGGCTGTTGTCCCAGTCCTCTTCAATGGCTGTGCAAATTATATATATATATATTTGTATTTTTTACCCCTTTTTTTCCCCAATTTCGTGATATCCAACTGGTAGTTACAGTCTTGTCCCATCGCTGCAACTCCAGTATGGACTCGGGAGAGGCGAAGGTCGAGCGCTATGAGTCCTCCGAAACACAAGCCACACTACTTCTTGGCACAATGCCCGTTTAACTCGGAAGCCAGCTGCAGCAATGTTTCGGAGGAAACACCGTACAACTGGCGACCGTGTCAGCATGCATGCGCCTGGCCTGCCTGCCTGTGCGAAGTTGCCGGATATTGGCTGGGAACTGGAACACTGTCGTACACGTCAATCCAGAGCATCCCAAACATGCTCAATGGCTGACATGTCTGGTGAGTATGCAGGCCATTTTCATTTTCATTTTCATTGTGGCCATGTATTATCATGCTGAAACATGAGGTGATGGCGGCAGATGAATGACACGACAACGGGCTTTAGAATCTGGTCACAGTCTCTCTGTGTCGTACACGATCTCTGTCATCTGTCCGACACAGTTGAAACCGGGATTTATCCAGAGAAGAGCACACTTCTCCAGCGTGCCCGTGGCCATCAAAGGTGAGTATTTACCCACTGAAGTCAGTTACGATGCTGAACTTGCAGTCAGGTCAAGACCCTGGTGAGGACGACGAGCACACAAGATGAGCTTCCCTGAGACGGTTTCTGACAGTTGGTGCAGAAAATCTTTGGTTGTGCAAACCCACGGTTTCATCAGCTGTTCGAGTGGCTTGTCTCAGACGACCCCGCAGGTGAAGAAGAGGTCCTGGGTTGGCATGGTTACACGTGGTCTGCGGCTGTAAGGCCGGTTGGACGTACTGCCAAATTATCTGAAACGACTTGTGGTTGAGAAATTAACATTTAATTATCTGGCAACAGCTCTGGTGGACATTCCTGCAGTCAGAATGCCAATTGCACGCTCCCTCATCTTGAGATATCTGTGGCATTGTGTTGTGTCACAAAACTGCACATTTTAGAGTGGCCTTTTATTGTCCCCCAGCAGAAGGTGCACCTGTGTAATGATCATGCTGTTTAATCAGGTTCTTGATATGCCACACCTGTCAGGTGGATGGATTATCTTGGCAAAAGAGAAATGCTCACCAACTGGGATATAAACAAATTTGTTGACAAAATCTGAGAGAAATAAGCTTTTTGTGCATATGGAACATTTGATATTATTATATTTTATTATTTTATTTCAGCTCATGTAACATGGGACACTTTTACATGTTGCGTTTATATTTTTGTTCAGTGTGTATATATCATATCAAGTATCTTGTAGAAGGATATATGAGGTTAAGGCTGGTGGTACGTTTACTATACTGAACATATCAAGTATCTGGAGGCCTGAAAAAGGGGAATAGGCCCTTCTGGTTTTAGAGGTTGCCTTCTTATTTGATTCGTACAGAAAAGTGTCTATTTGAAATGTCAGATATTTTGTTTTTCTTTTCTACCATCATTCTGCAGTTCCTCTTTCTCTCTCAGGGCGGAGCCTCTTGTCAAGACCTCTCCTGTTGCTGATCATTGGGGTGTTTTGATTTGAAATGAGGACGTGGTAGTAAATAACCTAAAGGGTTGTGATGAATCCTTACTCCTACTCAGCCATGCACTGACGTCTACGGGAGACTATGTTAAAATGTGGCTTTAAGTGGAAGTTACACCTCTAAAGGAGTAGTCATTAAAAAGAGAATAGAAAACAAAAGTGATTATCTGGCTCAGGCCACAGTGTACTGTGCATTAGTTTGGACCGCTAGAATTAGCGTTTGTGGGTTAGCGTTTGTGGGTTAGCTAACATGCTAAGTAGCTGACAAGTAGTAAGTAGTTGTACAGTTGCTAATTAGCTGAAATGCTCAAGTTGTCCGTGATTTGATTAGAACACGGAACCGGTGATGTTACTAGACGTTCTCGTTATACACCACCCCATTCCTCCCAGACCAATTTCCTTCCTTTTGTCTTAATTAAAGTAACCTTCTGTCTTATGTAACCATACCAAATATAACATGTCATACTCATTTGTGTTAACTATGTTACGTCTAGTCTATGAGGCCAGGCTGAAAGGGTGGACTAAACTCAGAAGAGAGAACTGGGTTGGGTTGGTAGTGAGAGTTAGCATACAGTAGAGTAGACATACATGACACAATATAAATTATATCAACTATAGAAACTGACACACTGTGTACTGTATACTTCAGCAGTAGACAGAGAGAGAGATAGAGACTCCAGCAGTAGATAGAGAGATAGAGGGAAGAGAGACTCCAGCAGTAGATAGAGAGATAGAGAGATAGAGACTCCAGCAGTAGATAGAGAGATAGGGGGAAGAGAGAGAGAGATGGAGAGTGAGAGAGATAGATGGAGAGAGAGAGAGGGAGAGCTAGAGCAAGAGGGGGAGCCAGATTGCGAGAGAGAGAGAGACAGAGAGAGATAGAGGAGGAGAGAGAGAGACAGAGAGAGAGAGATAGAGATTGTGAGTGCTGACCAGTAAATTGTCTCGTTACTGAAAACATGGTGCAAACAGAAGTCATTGTCATTATTTTATTCTCCATTGAATCATTTCTAATTTGTTTCATTTTTTTTCCCCTCGGTGCCTTCAGACCAGAAGTAGTAGCGAATCAGAAGGAACAAACTCATTCCCTGATTGAGTGTTTAATTCAACCTGAAAGAGTTATCAAGTTACTCATCGATCACTAATGATAAAACACATCATCATCAACCGACGTTCGCTTTGTGTGTTATGGTATTTTATATATATATACTGTTTACATAGGAAATCATCTTAATAAGCAACATTGTTTAACATATATTAGTATCCTCATCTGAAAGCACCCTTGGGCAGAGCACCCTGGGTAAAGTGACCCCTTGTCTGCGTGTCACAAAGGATCTTGAACAAATGGCCAATAATGGGAGGACGTTGGTCAACATCAAGTCAAAGCAAGCTGGTTTCTAGGAGACAGAGGGGGAAAAGACAGTGATAGACAATTCTGTGATCCACATCCTTAATTAATCATTATAATCATATAGGGTGAGTACCAAATGACACCCTATTCCCTATATAGTGCACTACTTTAGACCAGGGCTGGCACCCAATTCCCTACATAGTGCACTACTTTAGACCAGGGCTGGCACCCTATTCCCTATATAGTGCACTACTTTAGACCAGGGCGGGCACCCTACTCCCAGAGATGCACCATATAGGGAATAGAGTGCAATTTAGGACATGGACAGAGTTTCTCTGTTTACAGGACTGAAATGTTTCTCTACCAACCCAACAAAACATTTCACAGCAGGTGAACCCAGATAGTTAATAAGTTGTTATTCCTGTCACTCCAGTGTAAAATTCAGAGTCTATAAAAATATTGACATTTACTTGAACATACATTTGTTTTCTGACTGTGTTATTAAAAAACGTCCATATGTCCTTATCCACTGCACAGTGGGATGTACTGTAGCTGGGACGATGTACTGTAGGTGGGACGATGTACTGTAGCTGGGACGATGTACTGTAGCTGGGACGATGTACTGTAGCTGGGACGATGTACTGTAGCTGGGACGATGTACCGTAGCTGGGACGATGTACTGTAGCTGGGACGATGTACTGTAGCTGGACGATGTACTGTAGCTAGGACGATGTACTGTAGCTGGGACGATGTACTGTAGCTCTACGATGTACTGTAGCTCTACGATGTACTGTAGCTGGGACGATGTACTGTAGCTGGGACGATGTACTGTAGCTCTACGATGTACTGTAGCTCTACGATGTACTGTAGCTGGGACGATGTACTGTAGCTGGGATGATGTACTGTAGCTAGGACGATGTACTGTAGCTCTACGATGTACTGTAGCTCTACGATGTACTGTAGCTGGGACGATGTACTGTAAGCTGGGACGATGTACTGTAGCTGGGACGATGTACTGTAAGCTGGGACGATGTACTGTAGCTGGGACGATGTACTGTAGCTCTAGGATGTACTGTAGCTGGGAGAATGTACTGTAGCTCTACGATGTACTGTAGATGGGACAATGTACTGTAGCTGGGACGATGTACTGTAGCTGGGACGATGTACTGTAGCTCTAGGATGTACTGTAGCTGGGACAATGTACTGTAGCTCTACGATGTAATATAACTGGGACGATGTACTGTAGCTGGGACGATGTACTGTAGCTGGGACGATGTACTGTAGCTGGGACGATGTACTGTAGCTGGGACGATGTACTGTAGCTGGGACGATGTACTGTAGCTCTACGATGTACTGTAGCTGGGACGATGTACTGTAGCTGGGACGATGTACTGTAGCTCTAGGATGTACTGTAGCTGGGACAATGTACTGTAGCTCTACGATGTAATATAACTGGGACGATGTACTGTAGCTGGGACGATGTACTGTAGCTGGGACGATGTACTGTAGCTGGGACGATGTACTGTAGCTCTACGATGTACTGTAGCTGGGACGATGTACTGTAGCTGGGATGATGTACTGTAGCTGGGACGATGTACTGTAGCTGGGACGATGTACTGTAGCTGGGACGATGTACTGTAGCTGGGACGATGTACTGTAGCTGGGACGATGTACTGTAGCTGGGACGATGTACTGTAGCTGGGACGATGTACTGTAGCTGGGACGATGTACTGTAGCTGGGACGATGTACTGTAGCTGGGACGATGTACTGTAGCTGGGACGATGTACTGTAGCTGGGACGATGTACTGTAGCTGGGACGATGTACTGTAGCTCTACGATGTACTGTAGAAATATTGTATAAAATAAGGCAGTCTGTTTCAGTAGGATAAACCTGATACAAACATTTCTGTGAGAAAAATCATCTTTCCAGTCCAAAACATCGTTTTTCTTGTTTTTTGCTGTAGCGGGATGAGTTCCTTTTGTCGGTCAACAGCGTTTGTGAAATCCACAGACAGGTGGGGTTGCCGATGGAACGGGGTTGCCGATGGAAACGTTGATCCCTCGTCACATGTCCAACTGAATGTATTCAACTGAAATGTGACACAAACTCGCAAGAGGTGATAAGACAACAACAATAACAACAGCTTATTCCAACAAGTTAAATGTCCCGATTCCCATCCATGGACTAAATCACTGAGACGTTATAGACAATTCAACTGTTGTTTTACAGTGCAATACAAAGATGTCCATTCAAACTGATACTGTACTAAAATAAAATAAAATGTTTACAACGTTTATGTTTTCTTATGGATAATAATCCTCCTCATCATCGACAAGACTCAGAGAGTTATATAATAGTATGTTATTCAGCTTTGGCGTTGTCTTTCTTTCATCTTTTCTTATTTTTGTTCTAATTTCTTCATCATCAGATAATTCATTAATTGATGTTACTCATTTTTAGTTTTTGTTTTATAAAGAAAATATGGAACATTTAAAACAAAATAAAAAGACCAAATTGTCTGTAATAATGACCTCGCTATGACCAAGATGTCTGAATGTTTGTGTCTTCAACCAATGGCCCGAGGACAGTTAATTAGCTCCACCCACTGAACACCCGTGACCACGCCCCCACCCCACACAAACGTATGTCTCTGGATGCGTCCCAAAATGGCACCCTATTCCCTTTATAGTGCACTACATTTGACCAGGGCCGATACGGCAATAGTGCACTACTCTTGGCACAGCCAGAAGAGGACTGGCCACCCCTCAGAGCCTGGTTCCTCTCTAGGTTTCTTCCTAGGTATTGGCCTTTCTAGGGAGTTTTTCCTAGCCACCGTGCTTCTACACCTGCATCGCTTGCTGTTTGGGGTTTTAGGCTGGGTTTCTGTACAGCACTTTGAGATATCAGCTGATGTAGGAAGGGCTATATAAATACATTTGATTTGATTTGATGATTTGTTCTGGTCAACAGTAGTGCACTATAAAGGGAATAGGTTGGTATATGGAACACAATTTTAGTGTGTTTAGGACGGCCTCGCGTCCCATCCCGTCGCTACAGGTCCTCTAGTGGACAAGGTGCTTCTGAAGGACAAAGAAGCAAAGGAAGTACAGCTAGAAGACAGTAAAAGGTGATGGTGGCAGCTGGTGGAGGTGGAGTGTAGTTCGACCTGGTGGCCACTGGGGGGCGATATAGGGATTTATCCGGTCGGAATGCCCACCACACACTGGGTAGTACGGTCTGACGTGGATTTGACATGGTTGGCCATCCCAAATGCAACCCTATTCTCTATATAAAGTGCACTTCTTATGGCCAGAGCCCCATAGACTCTTTTATCCTAAAAGTAGTGCACTATATAGGGAATAGGGTGCCATTTAAGAGGAAAAACTGTGTAATGTGACCTGTCCCATCAGCTGATCCTCCAAACAGTTTTTCATTGGAGGTGCCTGAGACTTGAAACCACCTGACATCTCAATGTTCAGTTTGTTTGTGTGTTTCTCCATAGCTCTAACCAACAGTGCAGTCAGTCTGCAGAGAGACAGTAACATCAGCCGGTCTCTGACTGACAGAGAGACAGAGAGAGAGAGAGAGAGAGACAGTAACATCAGCCGGTCTCTGACTGACAGAGAGACAGAGGAGAGAGAGAGAGAGAGAGAGAGAGGCAGGGGAACCCGTGTGTGAGTACTAAGGGGATGGTACGTCCATCACCAGGTTGGCTGGGAGAAGAACAGTCCCTCACACAGCCTCCCTGGCAGCAGTAGGAGCATACAGACAAGCCCACCAGGCACTGGTAGTTTATAAGGACTCTGAGGCGCCGTGTGTCTGTCCATCATCCATCCTCAGCTAGCGAGGTTTTATATACGAAAGCAAGAGCCTGGTGTTGCTGTAGCACGTCCGTCCGTCCATGTGTGTTGTCTCTGTTGGACGGACATGTTGGACGCTTGATGTATGTGTCACAGAAGCAGAAGAGTGAAGGCTTGGTGGCCCCTGGACGGACGGGAACCAAGGAGGAGGCCCGGGGCCTGGCGTCGACCCCAGTCAGGGTGCTCCTACTCTGGGGGGGGGACGCAGGCGGACAGGAACCAAGGAGGGGGCCCGGGGCCTGGCGTCGACCCCAGTCAGGGTGCTCCTACTCTTGGGGGGGGGGACGCAGGCGACAGGAACCAAGGAGGGGCCCGGGGCCTGGCGTCGACCCCAGTCAGGGTGCTCCTACTCTGGGGGGGGGACGCAGGCTGTGCAGCTTCCTTTCATCCAGGCCTTTCCAATACTTGAAGTTGTTGTCCAGGTGCTGCATGAGGTTGGGAAGGTCTGCGAACGCTGGGGACAAAAGATCATTGAATGATTGATTTAGGACGGATTAAAGGCTGTACAGTCAGTACCGTACAGATGTACTGACTAAGTCTCTCTGGAGAACAGCAGTCTGATAAATGACCAATATGTAAAAGGTCAAAACAGACAGGGTAGCACATGAAGGTATCTAGCAAAGACAGCTTTAAGAGTAAAGTTATTCAGCATTAATAATGATCCAGAAAGATTGTGATAGTCTATAGGCCAACAGATGTGTGGGCCTATTGTGGACTAAACAGGAGACTCTGTAGTTATACTGTAGACTATGTAGTTATACTTGTAGACTATGTAGTTATACTGTAGACTATGCAGTTATAGGTAGACTATGTAGCTGTACTGTAGACTATGTAGTTATACTGTAGACTAGTAGTTATACTGTCGACTATGTAGTTATAACTGTACTGTGATAGACAATAGGCCAACAGATGTGTGGGCCTGTGTGGACTAAACAGGAGACTAGTTAGCTATACTGTAGACTACGTAGCTGTACTATAGGACTACGTAGCTGTCTATAGACACGTAGCTGTAACTATCGACGATGTAGCTGTACTATAGGACTACGTAGCTGTACTGTAGACTACATAGCTGTACTATAGACTACGTAGCTGTACTATAGCTTAGTAGCTGTACTATAGACTACGTAGCTGTACTGTAGACTACGTAGCTGTACTATAGACTATGTAGCTGTACTCTTTAGACTACGTAGCTGTATATAGACTACGTAGCTGTACTATAGACTACGTAGCTGTACTATAGACTACGTAGCTGTACTCTTTAGACTACGTAGCTGTACTATAGACTATGTAGCTGTACTCTTTAGACTACGTAGCTGTACTGTAGACTGCGTAGCGTGTACTCTTTGACTACGTAGCTGTACTGTATATAGACTACGTAGCTGTACTATAGACTACGTAGCTGTACTCTTTAGACTACGTAGCTGTACTATAGACTTGTAGCTATAGCTAGTAGACTATGTAGCTATACTGTAGACTAGTATGTAGCGTACTATAGACTACGTAGCTGTTACTATAGACTACGTAGCTGTACTCTTTAGACTACGTAGCTGTACTATAGACTACGTAGCTGTACTATAGACTACGTAGCTGTACTAATAGACTGCGTAGCTGTATGTAGACTACGTAGCTGTACTATAGACTACATAGCTGTACTATAGACTACATAGCTGTACTATAGACTACGTACTGTACTATAGACTATGTAGCTGTACTATAGACTACGTAGCTGTACTGTAGATACGTAGCTGTACTATAGACTATGTAGCTGTACTATAGGACTACGTGAGCTGTTACTGTAGACTACGTAGCTGTATACTATAGACTATGTAGCTGTACTCTTTAGACTACGTAGCTGTACTATAGACTACGTAGCTGTACTATAGACTATGTAGCGTACTATAGACTATGTAGCTGATACTCTTTAGACTACGTAGCTGTAATATAGACTACGTAGCTGTTTTTAGACTACGTAGCTGTACTATAGACTACGTAGCTGTGTCTCTTTAGATACGTAGCGATGTACTATAGGACTATGTAGCTGTTACTCTTTAGACTACGTAGCTGTACTGTAGGTAGACAGTAGCTGTACTCTTTAGAATACGTAGCTGTACTATAGACTACGTAGCTGTACTCTTTAGACTACGTAGCTGTACTATAGACTATGTAGCTATACTGTAGACTATGTAGCTGTACTACCGACACGTAGCTGTACTATAGACTATGTAGCTGTAATATAGACTACGTAGCTGTACTATAGACTACGTAGCTGTACTCTTTAGACTACGTAGCTGTACTATAGACTACGTAGCTGTACTATAGACTACGTAGCTGTACTATAGACTACGTAGCTGTACTATAGACTACGTAGCTGTACATAGACTACGTAGCTGT
>NW_022265661.1:0-7297 GCF_002021735.2 Oncorhynchus kisutch | reverse complement strand
CTGGGTCTTGGGTCCTGGGTCCTGGGTCTTGGTCTGGGTCTTGGGTCTTGTCTGGGTCTTGGGTCTTTCTCTTGTCTGGGTCCTGGGTCTGGGTCTGGGTCCTGGGTCTTGGGTCCTGGGTCTTGGGTCTGGGTCTTGGTCTGGGTCTTGGGTCCTGGGTCTTGGTCCTGGGTCTTGTCTGGGTCCTGGGTCTTGGTCTTGGGTCTTGGGTCTTGGTCTTGGTCTGGGTCCTGGGTCTTGTCTGGGTCCTGGGTCTTGGGTCTTGGGTCCTGGGTCCTGGGTCCTGGGTCTTGGGTCCTGGGTCGGGTCTTGGGTCTGATCTTGTCTGGGTCCTGGGTCTTGGGTCTTGGGTCCTGGTCTGAGTGTCCTGGGTCTGGGTCCTGTCGACTGTGGGTCAACTGCCTGTTCAGGCAGAATGACAGATTTGGTACCTTGTCAGCTCAGGGGTTTGAACTTGCAACCTTTCGGTTACTAGTCCAGTGCTCTACCACTAGGCTACCCTGCCGTCTGCTCTTGGTCTTGTTCTTGGTCTGGGACTTGGTCTGTTTCTTGTTCTTGTTCTTGTTCTTGGTCTGGTCTTGTCTTGGTCTGGGTCTTGGTCTGGGTCGTGGGTCTGGTCTTGTCTGGGTCTTGGGTCCTGGGTCTTGTCTGGGGTCTTGGTCCTGGGTCTTGTCTGGGTCTTGGGTCCTGGGTCTTGTCTGGGTCCTGGGTCTTGGGTCTTGTCTGGTCCTGGGTCTTGGGTCCTGGGTCTTGTCTTGGGTCTTGGGTCTTGGTCTTGGGTCTTGTCTGGGTCTTGGGTCCTGGGTCTTGGGTCCTGGGTCTTGGGTCTTGTCTGGGTCTTGGGTCTTTCTCTTGTCTGGGTCCTGGGTCTGGGTCCTGGGTCTTGGGTCCTGGGTCTTGGGTCTGGGTCTTGAGTCTGGGTCTTGGGTCCTGGGTCTTGGGTCCTGGGTCTTGTCTGGGTCCTGGGTCTTGTCTGGGTCTTGGGTCTTTTTCTTGTCTGGGTCCTGGGTCTTGTCTGGGTCCTGGGTCTGGGTCTGGGTCTTGGGTCCTGGGTCCTGGGTCCTGGGTCTTGGGTCCTGGGTCTTGGGTCTGGATCTTGTCTGGGTCCTGGGTCCTGGGTCTGGGTCTGGGTTTGGGTCTTGGGTCTGGGTCTTGGGTCCTGGTTGGGTCTTGGGTCCTGGGTCTGGTGTCCTGGGTCTTGGGTCCTGGTCAACTGTGGGTCAACTGCCTGTTCAGGGGCAGAATGACAGATTTGTACCTTGTCAGCTCAGGGGTTTGAACTTGCAACCTTTCGGTTACTAGTCCAGTGCTCTAACCACTAGGCTACCCTGCCGTCTGCTCTTGGTCTTGTTCTTGGTCTGGGACTTGGTCTTGTTCTTGTTCTTGTTCTTGGTCTGGTCTTGGTCTTGGTCTGGTCTGGGTCTTGGTCTTGACCAAGACCAAGACCAAGACCCAGACCAAGACCAAGACCCAGACCAAGACCAAGACCAAGACCAAGACCAAGAACAAGACCAGACCAAGAACAAGACCAAGACAAGACCAAGACCAAAACCAGGCGGAAGGGTAGCCTAGTGGTTAGAGCGCTGGACTAGTAATCGAAAGGTTGCAAGTTCAAACCCCCGAGATGACAAGGTACAAATCTGTCATTCTTCCCCTGAAGAGGCAGTTGAGGGTCCTGGGTCTGGGTCTGGGTCCTGGGTCTTGGGTCTTGGGTCCTGGGTCTTGGGTCTTGGGTCTTGGGTCCTGGGTCTTGGGTCCTGGGTCTGGGTCTTGGGTCAGGGTCTTGGGTCAGGGTCTTGGGTCAGGGTCTTGGGTCAGGGTCTTGGGTCCAGGGTCTTGTCTTGGGTCATGGGTCTTAGTTTCCTGGGTCGTGTCTGGGTCTGGGGTCTGGGTCTTGGGTCCTGGGTCTTGGGTCCTGGGTCTGGGTCATTGTCTGGATCTGGGTCTTGGGTCCTGGGTCTGGGTTCTGGGTCTGGGTCTGGGGTCTTGTCCTGGGTCTGGTTCTGGTTCTGGGTCTTGGGTCCTGGGTCTGGGTCCTGGGTCCTGGGTCTGGGTCTTGGGTCTTGGGTCCTGGGTCTTGGGTCCTGGGTCTGGGTCTTGGGTCCTGGGTCTTGGGTCTTGGGTCCTGGGTCTTGGGTCCTGGGTCTGGGTCTTGGGTCCTGGGTCTTGGGTCTGGGTCTTGGTGTTGGTCTTGTCTGGTCCTGGGTCCTGGGTCCTGGGAAGACCCAGGACCCAAGACCCAGACCCAGGACCCAGACAACCAGGACCCAAGACCCAGGACCCAGACCCAGGACCCAGGACCCAGACCCAGGACCCAAGACCCAGGACCCAGACCCAGGACCCAGACAAGACCAGGACCCAAGACAAAGACCCAGGACCCAGACCCAGACCCAAGACCCAGGCCCAAGACCCAAGACCCAGGCCCAGACCCAGACAAGACCCAGACCCAAGACCCAGGACCCAGAACCAGGACCCAGGACCCAGACCCAGGACCCAGACAAGACCCAGGACCCAGACAAGACCCAGGACCCAAGACCCAGACAAGACCCAGGACCCAGACAAGACCCAGGACCCAAGACCCAGGACCCCAAGACCCAAGACCCAGGACCCAAGACCCAGGACCCAGACCCAGACCCAGGACCCAGACAAGACCCAGGACCCAGACAAGAGAAGGACCCAAGACCCAGACAAGATCCAGGACCCAAGACCCAAGACCCAAACCCAGACCAAGACCCAGGACCCAGGACCCAAGACCCAGACCCAGACCCAGGACCCAGACAAGACCCAGGACCCAGACAAGAGAAAGACCCAAGACCCAGACAAGATCCAGGACCCAAGACCCAGGACCCAAGACCCAGGACCCAGACCCCAGACCCAGGACCCAGACAAGACCCCAGGACCCAGACAAGAGAAAGACCCAGACAAGATCCAGGACCCAAGACCCAAGACCCAAGACCCAAGACCCAGACCCAAGACCAAGACCCAGGACCCAAGACCCAGACCCAGACAAGACCCAGGACCCAGACAAGAGAAAGACCCAAGACCCAGACAAGATCCAGGACCCCAAGACCCAAGACCCAGGACCCAAGACCCAGGACCCAGACAAGACCCCAGACCCAGACACAGACCCAGACCCAGGACCCAAGACCCAGGACAAGACCCAGGACCCAAGACCCAGACAAGACCCAGGACCCAGGACCCAGGACCCAGGCCCAGACCCAGACAAGACCCAGACCCAAGACCCAGGACCCAGACCCAGGACCCAGGACCCAGACCCAGGACCCAGACAAGACCCAGGACCCAGACAAGACCCAGGACCCAAGACCCAGACAAGACCCAAGACCCAAGACCCAGACCCAAGACCCAGGACAAGACCCAGGACCCAGGACCCAGGACCCAAGACCCAAGACCCAGACCCAGGACCCAGACAAGACCCAGGACCCAGACCCAAGACCCAGACCCAGGACCCAAGACCCAGACCCAGACCCAGGACCCAGACAAGACCCAGGACCCAAGACCCAGGACCCAGACCCAGGACCCAACCCAGACCCAAGACCCAGGACCCAAGACCCAGACCCAGACCCAGACCCAGGACCCAGACAAGACCCAGGACCCAAGACCAAGACCCAGACCCAGGACCAGACAAGACCCAAGACCAAGACCCAGACCCAAGACCCAGGACCCAAGACCCAGACAAGACCCAGGACCCAAGACCCAGGACCCAGGACCCAGACCCAAGACCCAGGACCCAGACAAGACCCAAGACCAAGACCCAAGACCAAGACCCAGACCCAAGACCAAGACCCAAGACCCAGGACCCAAGACCCAGACCCAGGACCCAAGACCCAAGACCCAGGACCCAAGACAAGACCCAAGACAAAGACCCAGGACCCAAGACCCAGGACCCAAGACCCAGACCCAGACCCAGACCCAGACAAGACCCAGACCCAGACCCAGGACCCAGACAAGACCCAGGACCCAGACCCAAGACCCAGACCAGGACCCAGGACCCAAGACCCAAGACCCAGACCCAGACCCAAGACCCAGGACCCAAGACCCAGACCCAGGACCCAAGACCCAGGACCCAGACCCAGGACCCAGGACCCAGACCCAGGACCCAGACAAGACCCAAGACCCAGGACCCAAGACCCAGACCCAGGACCCAGACAAGACCCAAGACCAAGACCCAGGACCCAGGACCCAAGACCCAGACCCAGACAAGACCCAGACCCAGACCCAGGACCCAGACAAGGACCCAGGACCCAGACCCAGGACCCAGACAAGACCAAGACCCAAGACCCAGACCCAGGACCAAGACCCAGACCCAGACCCAGGACCCAGACAAGACCCAGGACCCAGACCCAGGACCCAAGACCCAGGACCCAAGACCCAGACAAGACCAAGACCCAGACCCAAGACCCAGGACCCAAGACCCAGACAAGACCCAAGACCCAGACAAGACCCAGACCCAGGACCCAAGACCCAGACCCAGGACCCAGGACCAGACAAGACCCAAGACCAAGACCCAGACCCAAGACCCAGGACCCAGACCCAGACCCAGGACCCAAGACCCAGGACCCAAGACCCAGACCCAAGACCCAGACCCAGACCCAGGACCCAGACCAAGACCCAGGACCCAAGACCCAAGACCCAGGACCCAAGACAAGACCCAAGACCCAGGACCCAAGACAAGACCCAAGACCCAGACCCAGACCAGACCAAGACCCAGACAAGACCCAGGACCCAGGACCCAAGACCCAGACCCAGACCCAGGACCCAGACAAGACCCAGGACCCAAGACCCAAGACCCAGGACCCAAGACAAGACCCAAGACCCAGGACCCAAGACCCAGACCCAGGACCCAGACAAGACCCAAGACAAAGACCCAGGACCCAGGACCCAAGACCCAGACCCAGACAAGACCAGACCCAGACCCAGGACCCAGACAAGACCCAGGACCCAGACCCAGGACCCAAGACCCAAGACCCAGACCCAAGACCCAGGACCCAGACAAGACCCAGGACCAGACCCAGGACCCAGGACCCAAGACCCAGACCAAGACCAGGACCAGACAAGACCCAGACCCAGACCCAAGACCCAGGACCCAAGACCCAGACAAGACCAAGACCCAGACAAGACCCAGGACCCAAGACCCAGACCCAGGACCCAGGACCCAGACAAGACCCAAGACCAAGACCCAGAACCAAGACCCAGGACCCAAGACCCAGACCCAGGACCCAAGACCCAGGACCCAAGACCCAGACCCAGGACCCAAGACCCAGACCAGACCCAGACCCAGGACCAAGACCAGACCCAGACCCAGGACCAAGACCCAAGACCCAGACCCAGGACCAAGACCCAGACCCAGACCCAGACAAGACCCAGACCCAGGACCCAAGACCCACCCAGGACCCAGACCCAGGACCCAAGACCCAGAACCAGACCCAGACCCAGGACCCAAGACCCAGACCCAGACCCAGGACCCAAGACCAAGACCCAGACCCAGGACCCAAGACCCAGACCCAGACCCAGACAAGACCCGACCCAAGACCCAGACAAGACCCAGGACCCAAGACCAGGACCCAGGACCCAGACCCAAGACCCAGGACCCAGACAGACAAGACCAAGACCCAGGACCCCAAGACCCAAGACCCAGACCCAGGACCAAGACCCAAGACCCAAGACCCAGGACCCAGACCCAGACCCAGGACCAAGACCCAAGACCCAGGACCCAAGACCCAAGACCCAGACCCAAGACAAGACCCAAGACCAAGACCCAGGACCCAAGACCAGGACCCAAGACCCAGACCCAGACCCAGACAAGACCCAGGACCCAGACCCAGGACCCAGACAAGACCCAGGACCCAGACCCAAGACCCAGACCCAGGACCCAAGACCCAGACCCAGACCCAGGACCCAAGACCCAGACCCAGGACCCCAAGACCCAGGACCCAAGACCCAGGACCCAGACCCAAGACCCAGGACCCAGACAAGACCCAAGACCAAGACCCAGACCAAGACCAAGACCCAGACCCAGACCAAGACCCAAGACCCAGACCCAGGACCCAAAGACCCAGACCCAAGACCCAGGACCCAAGACCCAGGACCCAAGACCCAGACCCAGGACCCAGACCCAGACCCAAGACCCAAGACCCAGGACCGACCCAGGACCCAAGACCCAGACCCAGACCCAGACAGACCCAGACCCAGGACCCAGGACCCAGACAAGACCCAGGACCCAGACCCCCAGACCCAGACCCAGGACCCAGACCCAGACCCAGACCCAGGACCCAGACAAGACCCAGGACCCAAGACCCAGGACCCAGACCCAGGACCCAGACCCAGACCCAAGACCCAGGACCCCCAAGACCCAGACCCAGACCCAGACCCAGGACCCAGACAAAGACCGGACCAAGACCAAGACCCAGGACCCAGACCCCAGACAAGACCCAAGACCAGGACCCAAGACCCAGGACCCAGACCCAGACCCAAGACCCAGGACCCAGACAGACCCAGACCCAGACCAAGACCAAGACCCAGACCCAGACCCAGACCCAAGACCCAGGACCCAAGACCCAGACCCAGGACCCAAGACCCAAGACCCAGGACCCAAGACAAGACCCAGACAAAGACCCAGGACCCAAGACCCAGGACCCAAGACAGACCCAGACCCAGACCCAGACAAGACCCAGACCCAGACCCAGGACCCAGACAAGACCCAGGACCCAGGACCCAAGACCCAGACCCAGACCCAGGACCCAGACCCAGACCCAGACCCAGACCAAGACCCAGGACCCAAGACCCAGACCCAGACCCAGACCCAGGACCCAAGACCGGACCAAAGACCCAGGACCAAGACCGACAAGACCCAGGACCCAGGACCCAGACCCAGGACCCAGACCCAGACAAGACCCAGACCCAGACCCAGGACCCAGAACCAGGACCCAGGACCCAGACCCAGGACCCAGACAAGACCCAGGACCCAGACAAGACCCAGGACCCAAGACCCAGACAAGACCCCCCCAAGACCCAAGACCCAGACCCAAGACCCAGACAAGACGGACCCAGGACCCAGGACCCAAACCAGACCCAGACCCAGACCCAGGACCCAGACCCAAGACCCAGACCCAGACCCAGGACCCAAGACCCAGACAAGACCAAGACCCAGAACCCAAGACCCAGGACCCAAGACCCAGACCCAGACCCAGGACCCAGGACCCAAGACCCAAGACCCAAGACCCAGACCCAGACCCAGGACCCAAGACCCAGACCCAGACCCAGGACCCAGACCCAGGAC
>NW_022265660.1:0-7436 GCF_002021735.2 Oncorhynchus kisutch | reverse complement strand
AAGAGAGAGAGAGAAGCATGGAGAGAGAGAGGAAGAGAGAGAGAGGAGAGAGAGAGATGAGAGAGAGAGAGAGAGGGAGAGAGGGAGAGAGGGAGAGAGAAAGAGAGAGAAGAGAGAGAGAGGAGAAGAGAGAGGAGAGAGAGAGGGGGGAGAGAAGGAGAGAGGAAGAGAGAGAGAGAGAGAGAGAGAGAGAGAGGGGAGAGAGGGGGAGAGAGAAAAGAGAGGAGAGAGATGAGAGAGAAGAGGAGAGACTGAAGAGAGAGAGGAGAGAGAGAGAGAGAGAAAGAGAGAGAGAGAAGCATGGAGAGAGAGGAAGAGAGAGAGAGAGAGAGAGAAGCATGGAGAGAGAGAGAGTAAGAGAGGGAGAGTTAGACCTGTTTTTTTTTTTTACAGTGTGTTTGCAGTGAGATAGCAGAAACCAATTTTCCCTAATTCAGTCTCGAGTCAGTCGGATGCATCCCAAATGACACACCAACGGTCAAGTCAAAGTAGTCCACTATAAAGGGAACAGTGAGCCGTTTGGGACACAGTCCTCAGTCTGAACCCAGACTGCTCCAGGACAGAATCAGACCATCTGAAAAAGCCAAATGTTTTATACCTGAGAATATAATTGAGGACTGATAAGCCATTGGCTTGTCCCTGCAAACACATCCATCTGCATTTTCTCACTCTCATACCACACATGAAGAGAGAAGGACAGAGGGAGCATGGAGCAGGGTTGAGGGTGGAGGGTAGAGGGTTATAGAGGGAGCAGGGTGGAGGGTGGAGGGTGCAGGGTGGAGGGTGGAGGGTTATAGAGGGAGGAGGGTGGAGGGTTATAGAGGGAGCAGGGTGGAGGGTTATAGAGGGAGGGGGGTGGAGGGTGGAGGGTTATAGAGGGAACAGGGTGGAGGGTTATAGAGGGAACATGGTGGAGGGTGCGAGGGTTATAGAGGGAACAGGTGGAGGGTTATAGAGGGAACAGGGTGGAGGGTATAAGGGAACAAGGTGGAGGTGGAGGGTTATAGAGGGAACAGGGTGGAGGGTGGAGGGTTATAGAGGGAACAGGGTGAAGGGTTATAGAGGGAACAGGGTGGAGGGTTATAGAGGGAGCAGGGTGGAGGGTTATAGAGGGAGCAGGGTGGAGGATTATAGAGGGAACAGGGTGGAGGGTGGAGGGTTATAGAGGTAACAGGGTGGAGGGTTATAGAGGGAGCAGGGTGGAGAGTTATAGAGGGAGCAGGGTGGAGGTTGGAGGGTTATAGAGGGAGCAGGGTGGAGGGTTATAGAGGGAGCAGGGTGGAGGGTGGAGGGTTATAGAGGGATCAGGGTGGAGGGTGGAGGGTTATAGAGGGAGCAGGCTGGAGGGTTATAGAGGGCACAGGGTGGAGGGTGGAGGGTTATAGAGGGAACAGGGTGGAGGGAACAGGGTGGAGGGTTATAGAGGGAACAGGGTGGAGGGTGGAGGGTATAGAAGGAACAGGGTGGAGGGAACAGGGTGGAGGGTGGAGGGTTATAGAGGGTAACAGGGTGGAGGGTTATAGAGGGAGCAGGGTGGAGAGTTATAGAGGGAGCAGGGTGGAGGGTGGAGGGTTATAGAGGGAGCAGGGTGGAGGGTTATAGAGGGAGCAGGGTGGAGGGTGGAGGGTTATAGAGGGAGCAGGGGTGGAGGGTGGAGGGTTATAGAGGTGGTAACAGGGTCGAGGGTTATAGAGGGAGCAGGGTGGAGAGTTATAGAGGGAGCAGGGGTGGAGGGTGGAGGGTTATAGAGGGAGCAGAGTGGAGGGTTATAGAGGGAGCAGGGTGGAGGGTGGAGGGTTATAGAGGGAAGCAGGGTGGAGGGTGGAGGGTGTATAGAGGGAGCAGGATGGAGGGTTATAGAGGGCACAGGGTGGAGGGTTATAGAGGGTGGAGGTGTGGAGGGTTATAGAGGGAACAGGTGGAGGGTTATAGAGGGAGCAGTGGTGGAGGGTGGAGGGCTTATAGAGGGAGCAGGGTGGAGGGGTTATAGAGGGAACAGGGTGGAGGGTGGAGGGTTATAGAGGGAACAGGGTGGAGGGTTATAGAGGGAGCAGGGTGGAGGGTTACTAGTGGGAACAGGGTGGAGGGTATAGAGGGAGCAGGGTGGAGGGTGGAGGGTTATAGAGGGAACAGGGTGGAGGGTTTATAGAGGGAACAGGGTAGAGGGTTATAGAGGGAACAGGGTGGAGGGTTATAGAGGGAACAGGTGGAGGTTATAGAGGGAGCAGCGGTGGAGGGTGGAGGGTTATAGAGGGAACAGGTGGAGGGTTATAGAGGGAGCAGGGTGGAGGGTGGCGGGTTATAGAGGGAACCAGGTGGAGGTTATAGAGGGAGCAGGGTGGAGGTTATAGAGGGAGAGGGTGGAGCGGTGGAGGGTTATAGAGGGAGAGGGTGGAGGGGTAGAGGGTTATAGAGGGAGCAGGATGGAGGGTGGAGGGTTATAGAGGGAGCAGGGTGGAGGGTTATAGAGGGAACAGGGTGGAGGGGGAGGGTGGAGAGCTTATACAGGGAACAGGGTGGAGGGTGGGAGGGTTATAGAGGGAGCAGGGTGGAGGGTGGTAGGGTTATAGCAGGGAACAGGGTGGAGGGTTATAGAGGGAACAGGGTGAAGGGTAAATAGAGGGAACAGGGTGGAGGGCTTAAAGAGGGAACAGGGTGGAGGGTGGAGGGTTATACAGGGAAACAGGGTGGAGGGTGGAGGTTATAGAGGGAGCAGGGTGGAGGGTGGAGGTTTATAGAGGGAACAGGGTGGAGGGTCTATTAGGATGGGTAACAGGGTGGAGGGTTATAGAGGGAGCAGGGTGGAGGGTGGAGGGTTATAGAGGGAACAGGGTGGAGGGTTATAGAGGGAACAGGGTGGGAGGGTTGGAGGGTTTATTAGAGGGAACAGGGGTGCGAGGGTTTATAGAGGAGCAGGTGGAGGGTGGAGGTTATAGAGGCAACAGGGTGGAGGGTCTATAGAGGGATCAGGTTGGAGGGTGGAGGGTTATAGAGGGAACAGGGTCGGAGGGTTCTATAGAGGGAACAGGATGGAGGGTTATAGAGGGCGCAGGGTGGAGGGTGGAGGTTATAGATGGAACATGTGGAGAGTTATAGAGGGAAAAGTGTGGGAGGGAACAGGGTGGAGGGTTATGAGGGAAACAGGGTGGAGGGAACAGGGTGGAGGGTTATAGAGGGAACATGGTGGAGGGTGGAGGGTTATAGAGGGAACAGGGTGGAGGGAACAGGGTGGAGGCTTATAGAGGGGAACAGGGTGGAGGTGGAGGGTTTATAGAGGGAAACAGGGTGGAGGGTTAAAGAGGGAGCAGGGTGGAGGGTTATAGAGGGAACAGGGTGGAGGGTTTATAGAGGGCAGCAGGGTGGAGGGTGGAGGGTTATAGAGGGAACAGGGTGGAGGTTGGAGGGTTATAGAGGGAACAGGGTGGAGGGTGGAGGGTTATAGAGGGAACAGGGGTGGCAAGGGTTATAGAGGGGAACAGGGATGGAGGGTTATAGAGGGAGCATGATGGAGGTTATAGAGGGAGCAGGGTGGAGGGTTTATAGAGGGAACAGGGGTGGAGGGTGGAGGGTTATAGAGGGAACAGGGTGGAGGGTGGAGGGTATAGAGGGAACAGGTGTGAAGGGTTATAGAGGGAACAGGGTGGAGGGTTATAGAGTGAGGCAGGGTGGAGGGTTATAGAGGGAGCAGGGTGGAGGGTTATAGAGGGAACAGGGTGGAGGGTGGAGGGTTATAGAGGAACAGGTGGAGGGTTATAGAGGGAGCAGGGTGGAGGGTGGCGGGTTGGTTATAGAGGGACAGGTGGAGGGTTATAGAGGGAGCCGGGTGGAGGGTGGAGGGTTATAGAGGGAGCAGGGTGGAGGGTTATAGAGGGAACAGGGTGGAGGGTGGAGGGTTATAGAGGGAACAGGGTGGAGGGTTATAGAGGGAGCAGGGTGGAGGGTTAATAGTGGAACAGGGTGGAGGGTTATAGAGGGAGCAGGTTGGAGGGTGGAGGGTTTTATAGACGGGAACCAGCGGTGTGTGGAGGCGTTTATAGAGGGCACAGGCGTTAGGAGGGTTCATAGAGGGACACAGGGTGCCGAGGCTGATAGAGGGACAACAGCGGTTGGAGGCGTCTGGGTGATAGTGGGGGAACAGGAGTGAGGGGTTATAGCGAGCGAACAGGCGTGGTGGGGAAATCAGTGGGAGCAGGGTGGAGGGTGGAGGGTTATGAGGGAACAGGTCGGCAGGGTTTAGGTAGAGGGAGGCAGGGTTGGAGGGTGGAGGGGTTATAGAGGGGGCAGGGGGTGAGGGTCTTAGACGTGGAACCAGGGTGGAGGGTGGAGGGTTATAGAGGGAACAGGGGGAAGGTTATAGAGGGAGCCAGGGTGAGGAGTTAGGGTTATAGTGGCGAACAGGGTGGAGGGTGGTTATAGAGGGAAGGCAGGTTGAGGGTGGCAGGGTTATAGAGGGAACAGGGTGGAGGGTTATAGAGGGAACAGGGTAGAGGGTTATAGAGGGAACAGGGTGGAGGGTTATAGAGGGAACAGGGTGGAGGGTTATAGAGGGAGCAGGGTGGAGGGTGGAGGGTTATAGAGGGAACAGGTGGAGGGTTATAGAGGGAGCAGGGTGGAGGGTGGAGGGTTATAGAGGGAACAGGTGGAGGGTTATAGAGGGAGCAGGGTGGAGGGTTATAGAGGGAGCAGGGTGGAGGGTGGAGGGTTATAGAGGGAGTAGGGTGGAGGGTGGAGGGTTATAGAGGGAGCAGGGTGGAGGGTGGAGGGTTATAGAGGGAGCAGGGTGGAGGGTTATAGAGGGAACAGGGTGGAGGGTTATAGAGGGAGCAGGGTGGAGGGTGGAGGGTTATAGAGGGAGCAGGGTGGAGGGTTATAGAGGGAACTGGGTGGAGGGTTATAGAGGGAGCAGGGTGGAGGGTTATA
The DNA here is from genome assembly GCF_002021735.2 of Oncorhynchus kisutch. NCBI lineage: Eukaryota > Metazoa > Chordata > Actinopteri > Salmoniformes > Salmonidae > Oncorhynchus > Oncorhynchus kisutch. The sequence goes on along the minus strand of NW_022265660.1, from coordinate 2,516 downwards.
GAGGGAGCAGGTTGGAGGGTTATAGAGGGAGCAGGGTGGAGGGTGGAGGGTTATAGAGGGAGCAGGGTGGAGGGTTATAGAGGGAGCAGGCTGGAGGGTTATAGAGGGTGGAGGGTGGAGGGTTATAGAGGGAGCAGGGTGGAGGGTTAGAGGGAGCAGGGTGGAGGGTTATAGAGGGAACAGGGTGGAGGGTTATAGAGCGAACAGGGTGGAGGGTAATAGTGGGAACAGGGTGGAGGGTGGAGGGTTATAGAGGGAACAGGGTGGAGGGTTATAGAGGGAGCAGGGTGGAGGGTTATAGAGGGAGCAGGGTGGAGGGTGGAGGGTTATAGAGGGAACAGGGTGGAGGGTGGAGGGTTATAGAAGGAGCAGGGTGGAGGGTGGAGGGTTATAGAGGGAACAGGGTGGAGGGTGGAGGTTTATAGAGAGAACAGGGTGGAGGGTGGAGGGTTATAGAGGGAACAGGGTGGAGGGTTATAGAGGGAACAGGGTGGAGGGTAATAGAGGGAACAGGGTGGAGGGTTATAGAGGGAACAGGGTGGAGGGTGGAGAGTTATACAGGGAACAGGGTGGAGGGTGGAGGGTTATAGAGGGAGCAGGGTGGAGGGTGGAGGGTTATAGAGGGAACAGGGTGGAGGGTTATAGAGGGAACAGGGTGAAGGGTAATAGAGGGAACAGGGTGGAGGGTTATAGAGGGAGCAGGGTGGAGGGTGGAGGGTTATAGAGGGAGCAGGGTGGAGGGTTATAGAGGGAACAGGGTGGAGGGTTATAGAGGGAGCAGGGTGGAGGGTTATAGAGGGAGCAGGTTGGAGGGTTATAGAGGGAGCAGGGTGGAGGGTGGAGGGTTATAGAGGGAGCAGGGTGGAGGGTTATAGAGGGAGCAGGTTGGAGGGTTATAGAGGGTGGAGGGTGGAGGGTTATAGAGGGAGCAGGGTGGAGGGTTATAGAGGGAGCAGGGTGGAGGGTTATAGAGGGAACAGGGTGGAGGGTTATAGAGCGAACAGGGTGGAGGGTAATAGGTGGGAACAGGGTGGAGGGTGGAGGGTTATAGAGGGAACAGGGTGGAGGGTTATAGAGGGAGCAGGGTGGAGGGTTATAGAGGGAGCAGGGTGGAGGGTGGAGGGTTATAGAGGGAACAGGGTGGAGGGTGGAGGGTTATAGAAGGAGCAGGGTGGAGGGTGGAGGGTTATATAGGGAACAGGGTGGAGGGTGGAGGGTTATAGAGGGAACAGGGTGGAGGGTGGAGGGTTATAGAGGGAACAGGGTGGAGGGTTATAGAGGGAACAGGGTGGAGGGTAATAGAGGGAACAGGGTGGAGGGTTATAGAGGGAACAGGGTGGAGGGTGGAGAGTTATACAGGGAACAGGGTGGAGGGTGGAGGGTTATAGAGGGAGTAGGGTGGAGGGTGGAGGGTTATAGAGGGAACAGGGTGGAGGGTTATAGAGGGAACAGGGTGAAGGGTAATAGAGGGAACAGGGTGGAGGGTTATAGAGGGAACAGGGTGGAGGGTGGAGGGTTATACAGGGAACAGGGTGGAGGGTGGAGGGTTATAGAGGGAGCAGGGTGGAGGGTGGAGGATTATAGAGGGAACAGGGTGGAGGGTTATAGAGGTAACAGGGTGGAGGGTTATAGAGGGAGCAGGAGGGAGGGTGGAGGGTTATAGAGGGAACAGGGTGGAGGGTTATAGAGGGAACAGGGTGGAGGGTGGAGGGTTTATAGAGGAAACAGGGTGGAGGGTTATAGAGGGAGGCAGGGTGGAGGGTGGAGGGTTATAGAGGGAACAGGGTGGAGGGTTATAGAGGGAACAGGGTGGAGGGTGGAGGGTTATAGAGGGAGCAGGGTGGAGGGTGGAGGGTTATAGATGGAACATGGTGGAGAGTTATAGAGGGAAAAGAGTGGAGGGAACAGGGTGGAGGGAACAGGGTGGAAGGTTATAGAGGGAACAGGATGGAGGGTGGAGGGTGGAGGGTTATAGAGGGAACAGGGTGGAGGGAACAGGGTGGAGGGTTATAGAGGGAACAGGGTGGAGGGTTATAGAGGGAGCAGGGTGGAGGGTTATAGAGGGAACAGGGTGGAGGGTTATAGAGCGAACAGGGTGGAGGGTGGAGGGTTATAGAGGGAACAGGGTGGAGGGTTATAGAGGGTGGAGGGTGGAGGGTTATAGAGGGAGCAGGGTGGAGGGTTATAGAGGGAGCAGGGTGGAGGGTTATAGAGGGAACAGGGTGGAGGGTTATAGAGCGAACAGGGTGGAGGGTAATAGTGGGAACAGGGTGGAGGGTGGAGGGTTATAAGAGGGAACAGGGTGGAGGGGTTTATAGAGGGCAGGGTGGAGGGTTTATAGAGGGAGCAGGGTGGAGGGTGGAGGGTTATAGGGAACAGGGTGGAGGGTGGAGGGTTATAGAAGGAGGCAGGGTGGAGGGTGGAGGGTTATATAGGGAACAGGGTGGAGGGTGGAGGGATTTACGAGGGAACAGGGTGGAGGGTGGGAGGGTTATAGAGGGAACAGGGTGGAGGGT
>NW_022265659.1:0-7383 GCF_002021735.2 Oncorhynchus kisutch | reverse complement strand
TATTATATTTATGAACAGACCAGCTAGATCTACTGTCTCTATTATAATGACAGACCAGCTAGATCTACTGTCTCTATTATTTATGACAGACCAGCTAGATCTACTGTCTCTATTATATTATGACAGACCAGCTAGATCTACTGTCTCTATTATAATATGACAGACCAGCTAGATCTACTGTCTCTATTATATTATGACAGACCAGCTAGATCTACTGTCTCTATTAATTATGACAGACCAGCTAGATCTACTGTCTCTATTATATTATGACAGACCAGCTAGATCTCTACTGTCTCTATTATATTGACAGACCAGCTAGATCTACTGTCTCTATTATATTATGACAGACCAGCTAGATCTACTGTCTCTATTATATTATGACAGACCAGCTAGATCTACTGTCTCTATTATATTATGACAGACCAGCTAGATCTACTGTCTCTATTATTTATGACAGACCAGCTAGATCTACTGTCTCTATTATTATAACAGACCAGCTAGATCTACTGTCTCTATTATATTATGACAGACCAGCTAGATCTACTGTCTCTATTATATTATGACAGACCAGCTAGATCTACTGTCTCTATTTATATATGACAGACCAGCTAGATCTACTGTCTCTATTATATATGACAGACCAGCTAGATCTACTGTCTCTATTATATTATGACAGACCAGCTAGATCTACTGTCTCTATTATATTATGACAGACCAGCTAGATCTACTGTCTCTATTATATTATGACAGACCAGCTAGATCTACTGTCTCTTATTTATGACAGACCAGCTAGATCTACTGTCTCTATAATATTATGACAGACCAGCTAGATCTACTGTCTCTTATTAATATGACCACCAGCTAGATCTACTGTCTCTATTATAATTATGACAGACCAGCTAGATCTACTGTCTCTATTATATTATGACAGACCAGCTAGATCTACTGTCTCTATATATTATGACAGACCAGCTAGATCTACTGTCTCTATTATATTATGACAGACCAGCTAGATCTACTGTCTCTATTATATTATGACAGACCAGCTAGATCTACTGTCTTATTATTTATTATGACAGACCAGCTAGATCTACTGTCTCTATTATATTATGACAGACCAGCTAGATCTACTGTCTCTATTATATTATGACAGACCAGCTAGATCTACTGTCTCTATTATATTATGACAGACCAGCTAGATCTACTGTCTCTATTATATTATGACAGACCAGCTAGATCTACTGTCTCTATTATATATGACAGACCAGCTAGATCTACTGTCTCTATTATATTATGACAGACCAGCTAGATCTACTGTCTCTATTATATTATGACAGACCAGCTAGATCTACTGTCTCTATTATATTATGACAGACCAGCTAGATCTACTGTCTCTATTATATTATGACAGACCAGCTAGATCTACTGTCTCTATTATATTATGACAGACCAGCTAGATCTACTGTCTCTATTATATTATGACAGACCAGCTAGATCTACTGTCTCTATTATTATGACAGACCAGCTAGATCTACTGTCTCTATTATATATGACAGACCAGCTAGATCTACTGTCTCTATTATATTGACAGACCAGCTAGATCTACTGTCTCTATTATATTATGACAGACCAGCTAGATCTACTGTCTCTATTATATATATGACAGACCAGCTAGATCTACTGTCTCTATTATATTATGACAGACCAGCTAGATCTACTGTCTCTATTATATTATGACAGACCAGCTAGATCTACTGTCTCTATTATATTATGACAGACCAGCTAGATCTACTGTCTCTATTATAATGACAGACCAGCTAGATCTACTGTCTCTATTATATTATGACAGACCAGCTAGATCTACTGTCTCTATTATAATATGACAGACCAGCTATCTCTACTGTCTCTATTATATTATGACAGACCAGCTAGATCTACTGTCTCTATTATATATGACAGACCAGCTAGATCTACTGTCTCTATTATATTATGACAGACCAGCTAGATCTACTGTCTCTATTATATTATGACAGACCAGCTAGATCTACTGTCTCTATTATATTATGACAGACCAGCTAGATCTACTGTCTCTATTATATTATGACAGACCACTAGATCTACTGTCTCTATTATTATGACAGACCAGCTAGATCTACTGTCTCTATTATTTATGACAGACCAGCTAGATCTACTGTCTCTATTATATTATGACAGACCACTAGTATCTACTGTCTCTATATATATGACAGACCAGCTAGATCTACTGTCTCTATATATTTATGAGACAGACCAGCTCTAGTCTACTGTCTCTATAATATGACAGACCAGCTAGATCTACTCTGTCTCTATATAATATGACAGACCAGCTAGATCTACTGTCTCTATTATAATTGACAGACCAGCTAGATCTACTGTCTCTATTATATTATGACAGACCAGCTAGATCTACTGTCTCTATTATATTATGACAGACCAGCTAGATCTACTGTCTCTATTATATTATGACAGACCAGCTAGATCTACTGTCTCTATTATATTATGACAGACCAGCTAGATCTACTGTCTCTATTATATTATGACAGACCAGCTAGATCTACTGTCTCTATTATATATGACAGACCAGCTAGATCTACTGTCTCTATTATATTATGACAGACCAGCTAGATCTACTGTCTCTATTATATTATGACAGACCAGCTAGATCTACTGTCTCTATTATATTATGACAGACCAGCTAGATCTACTGTCTCTATTATATTAACAGACCAGCTAGATCTACTGTCTCTATTATATTATGACAGACCAGCTAGATCTACTGTCTCTATTATATTATGACAGACCAGCTAGATCTACTGTCTCTATTATATTATGACAGACCAGCTAGATCTACTGTCTCTATTTTATGACAGACCAGCTAGATCTACTGTCTCTATTATATTATGACAGACCAGCTAGATCTACTGTCTCTATTATATTATGACAGACCAGCTAGATCTACTGTCTCTATTATATTATGACAGACCAGCTAGATCTACTGTCTCTATTATATTATGACAGACCAGCTAGATCTACTGTCTCTATTATATTATGACAGACCAGCTAGATCTACTGTCTCTATTATATTATGACAGACCAGCTAGATCTACTCTGTCTCTATTACTCTATTATATTATGACAGACCAGCTAGATCTACTGTCTCTATTATATTATGACAGACCAGCTAGATCTACTGTCTCTATTATATTATGACAGACCAGCTAGATCTACTGTCTCTATTATATTTGACAGACCAGCTAGATCTACTGTCTCTATTATATTATGACAGACCAGCTAGATCTACTGTCTCTATTATATTATGACAGACCAGCTAGATCTACTGTCTCTATTATTATATTATGACAGACCAGCTAGATCTACTGTCTCTATTATATTATGACAGACCAGCTAGATCTACTGTCTCTATTATATTATGATGGACCAGCTAGATCTACTGTCTCTATATATTATGACAGACCAGCTAGATCTACTGTCTCTATTATATTATGACAGACCAGCTAGATCTACTGTCTCTATTTATATTATGACAGACCAGCTAGATCTACTGTCTCTATTATATTATGACAGACCAGCTAGATCTACTGTCTCTATTATATTATGACAGACCAGCTAGATCTACTGTCTCTATTATATTATGACAGACCAGCTAGATCTACTGTCTCTATTATATTATGACAGACCAGCTAGATCTACTGTCTCTATTATATTATGACAGACCAGCTAGATCTACTGTCTCTATTATTATGACAGACCAGCTAGATCTACTGTCTCTATTATATTATGACAGACCAGCTAGATCTACTGTCTCTATTATATTATGACAGACCAGCTAGATCTACTGTCTCTATTATATTATGACAGACCAGCTAGATCTACTGTCTCTATTATATTATGACAGACCAGCTAGATCTACTGTCTCTATTATATTATGACAGACCAGCTAGATCTACTGTCTCTATATTATGACAGACCAGCTAGATCTACTGTCTCTATTATAATATGACAGACCAGCTAGATCTACTGTCTCTATTATATTATGACAGACCAGCTAGATCTACTGTCTCTATTATATTATGACAGACCAGCTAGATCTACTGTCTATTATATTATGACAGACCAGCTAGATCTACTGTCTCTATTATATTATGACAGACCAGCTAGATCTACTGTCTCTATTATATTATGACAGACCAGCTAGATCTACTGTCTCTATTATATTATGACAGACCAGCTAGATCTACTGTCTCTATTATATTATGACAGACCAGCTAGATCTACTGTCTCTATTATATTATGACAGACCAGCTAGATCTACTGTCTCTATTATAATATGACAGACCAGCTAGATCTACTGTCTCTATTATATTATGACAGACCAGCTAGATCTACTGTCTCTATTATATTATGACAGACCAGCTAGATCTACTGTCTCTATTATATTATGACAGACCAGCTAGATCTACTGTCTCTATTATATTATGACAGACCAGCTAGATCTACTGTCTCTATTATATTATGACAGACCAGCTAGATCTACTGTCTCTATTATATTATGACAGACCAGCTAGATCTACTGTCTCTATTATATTATGACAGACCAGCTAGATCTACTGTCTCTATTATATTATGACAGACCAGCTAGATCTACTGTCTCTATTATATTATGACAGACCAGCTAGATCTACTGTCTCTATTATATTATGACAGACCAGCTAGATCTACTGTCTCTATTATATTATGACAGACCAGCTAGATCTACTGTCTCTATTATATATGACAGACCAGCTAGATCTACTGTCTCTATTATAATATGACAGACCAGCTAGATCTACTGTCTCTATTATATTATGACAGACCAGCTAGATCTACTGTCTCTATTATATTATGACAGACCAGCTAGATCTACTGTCTCTATTATATTATGACAGACCAGCTAGATCTACTGTCTCTATTATATTATGACAGACCAGCTAGATCTACTGTCTCTATTATATTATGACAGACCAGCTAGATCTACTGTCTCTATTATATTATGACAGACCAGCTAGATCTACTGTCTCTATTATATTATGACAGACCAGCTAGATCTACTGTCTCTATTATATTATGACAGACCAGCTAGATCTACTGTCTCTATTATATTATGACAGACCAGCTAGATCTACTGTCTCTATTATATTATGACAGACCAGCTAGATCTACTGTCTCTATTATATTATGACAGACCAGCTAGATCTACTGTCTCTATTATATTATGACAGACCAGCTAGATCTACTGTCTCTATTATATTATGACAGACCAGCTAGATCTACTGTCTCTATTATATTATGACAGACCAGCTAGATCTACTGTCTCTATTATATTATGACAGACCAGCTAGATCTACTGTCTCTATTATATTATGACAGACCAGCTAGATCTACTGTCTCTATTATATTATGACAGACCAGCTAGATCTACTGTCTCTATTATATTATGACAGACCAGCTAGATCTACTGTCTCTATTATATTATGACAGACCAGCTAGATCTACTGTCTCTATTATATTATGACAGACCAGCTAGATCTACTGTCTCTATTATATTATGACAGACCAGCTAGATCTACTGTCTCTATTATATTATGACAGACCAGCTAGATCTACTGTCTCTATTATATTATGACAGACCAGCTAGATCTACTGTCTCTATTATATTATGACAGACCAGCTAGATCTACTGTCTCTATTATATTATGACAGACCAGCTAAATCTACTGTCTCTATTATATTTGACAGACCAGCTAGATCTACTGTCTCTATTATATTATGACAGACCAGCTAGATCTACTGTCTCTATTATATTATGACAGACCAGCTAGATCTACTGTCTCTATTATAATATGACAGACCAGCTAGATCTACTGTCTCTATTATATTATGACAGACCAGCTAGATCTACTGTCTCTATTATATTATGACAGACCAGCTAGATCTACTGTCTCTATTATATTATGACAGACCAGCTAGATCTACTGTCTCTATTATATTATGACAGACCAGCTAGATCTACTGTCTCTATTATATTATGACAGACCAGCTAGATCTACTGTCTCTATTATATTATGACAGACCAGCTAGATCTACTGTCTCTATTATATTATGACAGACCAGCTAGATCTACTGTCTCTATTATAATATGACAGACCAGCTAGATCTACTGTCTCTATTATAATATGACAGACCAGCTAGATCTACTGTCTCTATTATAATATGACAGACCAGCTAGATCTACTGTCTCTATTATATTATGACAGACCAGCTAGATCTACTGTCTCTATTATATTATGACAGACCAGCTAGATCTACTGTCTCTATTATATTATGACAGACCAGCTAGATCTACTGTCTCTATTATATTATGACAGACCAGCTAGATCTACTGTCTCTATTATATTATGACAGACCAGCTAGATCTACTGTCTCTATTATATTATGACAGACCAGCTAGATCTACTGTCTCTATTATATTATGACAGACCAGCTAGATCTACTGTCTCTATTATATTATGACAGACCAGCTAGATCTACTGTCTCTATTATATTATGACAGACCAGCTAGATCTACTGTCTCTATTATATTATGACAGACCAGCTAGATCTACTGTCTCTATTATATTATGACAGACCAGCTAGATCTACTGTCTCTATTATATTATGACAGACCAGCTAGATCTACTGTCTCTATTATATTATGACAGACCAGCTAGATCTACTGTCTCTATTATATTATGACAGACCAGCTAGATCTACTGTCTCTATTATATTATGACAGACCAGCTAGATCTACTGTCTCTATTATATTATGACAGACCAGCTAGATCTACTGTCTCTATTATATTATGACAGACCAGCTAGATCTACTGTCTCTATTATATTATGACAGACCAGCTAGATCTACTGTCTCTATTATATTATGACAGACCAGCTAGATCTACTGTCTCTATTATATTATGACAGACCAGCTAGATCTACTGTCTCTATTATATTTGACAGACCAGCTAGATCTACTGTCTCTATTATATTATGACAGACCAGCTAGATCTACTGTCTCTATTATATTATGACAGACCAGCTAGATCTACTGTCTCTATAATATGACAGACCAGCTAGATCTACTGTCTCTATTATATTATGACAGACCAGCTAGATCTACTGTCTCTATTATATTATGACAGACCAGCTAGATCTACTGTCTCTATTATATTATGACAGACCAGCTAGATCTACTGTCTCTATTATATTATGACAGACCAGCTAGATCTACTGTCTCTATTATATTATGAC
>NW_022265658.1:0-7470 GCF_002021735.2 Oncorhynchus kisutch | reverse complement strand
TCCCTCTCTCCCTTCCCGCCTCCATCTCTCCCTTCCTCTCTCCATATCAGCCAGTGGTTCAGGTCAAAGTGTATCTCTCAGGGTGATATCAGGTCCTGAACAGTTGGATAACATGTATCTCATGAGGAGATGCCTCCTGGGCCTCAGAATCAGCTCTTCTTCCGGCTAGCGGAACTTTGGGTAGTGTTCAGTATGTGTGTGTGGTGTGTGTGTGGTGTGTGGTGTGGTGTGTGTGTGTGTGTGTGTGTGTGTGTGTGTGTGTGTGTGTGTGTGTGTGTGTGTGTGTGTGTGTGTGTGTGTGTGTGTGTGTGTGTGTGTGTGTAGAGTGTAGAGACTAAAGAAGAGGACTAAATTGTCATTTCTGTGGTGAGTTTCTGGTGTGTCTTCATTCTTTCCCCTGGAGAGAAAGAAGCGCCACCCTACCAGCATATGATGCCAGGCCACAACAGCTCTTTCAGTCATATATTAATTCAAGTGTCTTTAAAGTTTGCATTAATGTCTAAGCATATTTTCTATTGCCTACAAATCATAGACCTTTTGATACGATCAAAGTCAGCCGACGCATTATGAAATGATCGAAATCCAAAAACCTATTCTGACGTCAGTGAGTGAAGCTCATTGGTTTGTAACGTTGGCACCATGTAGTAACTAAACTCATATGGTTTCCTCAACTTTACAAGGAGATTAACAGAGATGATGCTAACTGCTAACACCATGTAGTAACTAAACTCATATGGTTTCCTCACCTTTACAAGGAGATTAACAGAGATGATGCTAACTGCTAACACCATGTAGTAACTAAACTCATATGGTTTCCTCAACTTTACAAGGAGATTAACAGAGATGATGCTAACTTCTACAACCAGTAGTAATTAGTTGTTGGTGAAGGGAGAAGCTCTACTGGGGAATTCAATTAAAACAAGGGCTGCATCCTAAATAGCACCCTATCCCCTACTATGGGCCCTGGTCAAAAGTAGTGCACTCTGCAGGTAATAGGGTGCCATTTTGGAAGCAGACGAAGACTTCCTGTAAACATCTCCAGAGAACGTATCTACATCATTAACAAACCACAATTATAGCTTAGCAGCTAAAGATACATTTACACTCCACTCCCACTTGCACAGCTACACTCTGCTAAATGAGCCGTGTCTCATCCTCTGATTTCAAATGAACTCATCTGTAGTGTACTCTCCCTTAGTGTGCTAGTCAATGACAAGCTAAAAACAAACTCTGGCTAGCTAGCCAAAAACGGACTCTAACTAGCTCGCCAAACACTAGCAAACCAAACACTAGCTAGCCAAGCTAGACAAAAAACTAGCTAGCCAAGCTTGACAAAAACTAGCTAGACTAACTAGAAAATAAACTAGCTAGCCAAGCTAGACAAAAAACTAGCTAGACTAACTAGAAAAGAAACTAGCTAGCCAAGCTAGACAAAAACAAGCTAGCCTAACTAGAAAAGAAACTAGCTAGCCAAGCTTGACAAAACTAGCTAGCCTAACTAGAAAATAAACTAGCTAGCTAAGCTTGACAAAAACTAGCTAACTACTTTTTTAGAAAATAAGTTTGCCTTCAACCAACATAGTCCAAGCCTGAACAAGTGATGACGCTAAAAGACGGGAATAGAAGGAAGAGAGGCAGTGCAACATGTCCTAACGTGACTGTATTGCTATGTGGTGAATGAATATGCAGTTTTATGGCAAATGTGCACAACAATATGCTGTAACCGCTCTGGCAATACTTGCATATGTTTGGTCAAGCAAATAAAGCATATTCACACATAATTGAGAGAGGGAAAGGGGGAGAGTGAGAGAGAGGAAAGTACAAATAGAAAGAGAGAAAGAGTAAAAAGAGAGAAAAAGAGAGAGAGAGATAAAGAGGAGAAGAGATGAGAAGAGAGGGTGCCTGCCCTCAATACAAATATTACACCAAGCCTACAGAGAGAGAGAGAGAGAGAGAGAGAGAGAGAGAGAGAGAGAGAGAGAGAGAGAGAGAGGAGAGGGTTCCTGCCCTCAATACAAACATGACACCAAGCCTACAGAGAGAGAGAGAGAGAGAGAGAGAGAGAATTAGGAAAATTAAGGAAAGCCTTGACTATGTACAGACTCAGTGAGCATAGCCTTGCTATTGAGAAAGGCCGCCGTAGGCAGACATGGCTCTCAAGAGAAGACAGGCTATGTGCTCACTGCCCACAAAATGAGGTGGAAACTGAGCTGCACTTCCTAACATCCTGCCCAATGTATGACCATATTAGAGAGACATATTTCCCTCAGATTACACAGATCCACAAAGAATTCGAAAACAAATCCAATTTTGAAAAACTCCCATATCTACTGGGTGAAATTCCACAGTGTGCCATCACAGCAGCAAGATTTGTGACCTGTTGCCACGAGAAAAGGGCAACCAGTGAAGAACAAACACCATTGTAAATACAACCCATATTTATGCTTATTTATTTTATCTTGTGTCCTTTAGCCATTTGTACATTGTTAGAACACTGTATATATATATAATATGACATTTGTAATGTCTTTACTGTTATGAAACTTCTGTATGTGTAATGTTTACTGTTAATTTTTGTTGTTTTTCACTTTATATATTCACTTTGTATGTTGTCTACCTCACTTGCTTTGGCAATGTTAACACATGTTTCCCATGCCAATAAAGCCCTTGAATTGAATTGAATTGAATTGAGAGAGACAGACAGACAGACAGACAGACAGACAGACAGAGAGACAGAGAGAGAGAGAGAGAGAGAGAGAGAGAGAGAGAGAGAGAGAGAGAGAGAGAGAGAGAGAGAGAGAGAGAAAGAAAGAAAGAAAGAAAGAAAGAAAGAAAGAAAGAAAGAAAGAAAGAAAGAAAGAAAGAAAGAAAGAAAGAAAGAAAGAAAGAAAGAAGAAAGAAAGAAAGAAAGAAAGAAAGAAAGAGAGAACGAAGAGACAGGGCCAGCTAACTCCAGGTTCACATGGACATAGTGTGTGAGTTAAGAGGGATCCACTCTAGACAGACCCAGCTACCTCCAGGGGAAAGGGGAAGGGGGTTGGTTTGTTTGCCTGTGTTCTTTACTCTATTCCCACATGGTCTGAGTGGCTGATGACACAGATCTAATCCTAAGGTAAACTAGCCCTCTCTGTGTGGGAACTATAAACCATTTCCTCTTTTTCAGTGTTCCCAGTCAGCCCAAAGCAGCTTACGTGTCAGCTTATCAGCTGGCCGGGCCAATAAAGCTATTGGTGGCCATCACTTTCCGCGTGAGAGGCAAGTGCCTGCATGTTTAGTTGGTTGATGCATTGCTACTGAGATTGGATGAGGTCGTAAACTAAGCAAACTATCCCTCTTGATTGAGGGGGTGAGAGCTTAACTGTGATTGGACGTTTGGTCGCCTAGGCATTTTTTCCCTAGGTAAACACTGATATTGATGTCCTGAGAAGAGATGAGGTGTCCGTAATGAGAGATGAGGTGTCCATAATGAGAGATGAGGTGTCCATAATGAGAGATGAGGTGTCCATAATGAGAGATGAGGTGTCCATAATGAGAGATGAGGTGTCCATAATGAGAGATGAGGTGTCCATAATGAGAGATGAGGTGTCCATAATGAGAGATGAGGTGTCCATAATGAGAGACGAGGTGTCCATAATGAGAGACGAGGTGTCCATAATGAGAGATGAGGTGTCCATGAGAAACGTCAAACAAACTGTTACTGGTGACCAAACTATTGTTACCACACTATAGGCAAGTATTTTACATGTAGTGTTTCATACACACACACACACACACAGTCAAGGCTGTGCACAGACCTTTTAGGGGAAATTTGCTCATCCCAAAAAACATTTTTCCTGCAACCGCTGGGTGAAGAGGGGAAAGCTACAACATCTGATGAGGAAACTATATTAGCACCATCTGATGAGGAAACTATATTAGCATATCTGATGAGGAAACTATATTAGCATCATCTGATGATTGGAAACTATATTAGCATCATCTGATGAGGAAACTATATTAGCACCATCTGATGAGGAAACTATATTAGCACCATCTGATGAGGAAACTATATTAGCATCATCTGATGAGGAAACTATATTAGCATCCTCTGATGAGGAACCTATATTAGCGCCATCTGATGAGGAAACTATATTAGCACCATCTGATGAGGAAACTATATTAGCATCATCTGATGAGGAAACTATATTAGCATCATCTGATGAGGAAACTATATTAGCACCATCTGATGAGGAAACTATATTAGCGCCATCTGATGATGAAACTATATTAGCATCATCTGATGAGGAAACTATAGCAGCATCATCTGATGGGGAAACTATTTTGATCTGGAATAAATGCTACACTTATTAACAATAAACAACACAAAGTAGAATACTGTCCTACCGTTTGTTGCCACTATCATGGATCCCAGTGGTTTTCAAACTTTTTGACATGCGACCCACGCGCACCACACTCTCCCACCACACCACACGCTCCCACCACACCACACTCTCCCACCACGCACCACCACTCTCCCACCACACACACGCTCCCACCACACCACACTCTCCCACCACACCACACGCTCCCACCACACCACACTCTCCCACCACACCACACTCTCCTACCACACCACACCCACACTGTCCCACCACACCACACTCTCCCACCACACCACACTCTCCCACCACACCACACGCTCCCACCACACCACACCACACTCTCCCACCACACCACACTCTCCCACCACACCACACGCTCCCACCACACCACACGCTCCCACCACACCACACCACACTCTCCCACCACACCACACTCTCCCACCACACCACACTCTCCCACCACACCACACTCTCCCACCACACCACACTCTCCCACCACACCACACGCTCCCACCACACCACACGCTCCCACCACACCACACTCTCCCACCACACCACACCACACTCTCCCACCACACCACACTCTCCCCACCACACCACACCTCTCCCCCCACCACACTCTCCCACCACACCACACCACACTCTCCCACCACACCACACGCTCCCACCACACCACACGCTCCCACCACACCACACTCTCCCTCCACCACCACACTCTCCCTCCACACCCACACTCTCCCAACACACCACACGCTCCCACCACACAATCCACAATCAAACTGCCAGATATACGCTACATCTTCATCCTCACCATCTTCATCCTCACCAATCAAACTGCCAGATATACGTCACATCTTCATTCCCTACACCTTCATCCTCACCAATCAAACTGCCAGATATACGTTACATCTTCATCCTCACCATCTTCATCCTCACCAATCAAACTGCCAGATATACATGACATCTTCATCCTCACAAATCAAACTGCCAGATATACGTCACATCTCATCCTCACAAATCAAACTGCCAGATATACGTTACATCTTCATCCTCACCATCTTCATCCTCACCAATCAAACTGCCAGATATACGTTACATCCTCATCCTCACCAATCAAACTGCCAGATATAAGTTACATCTTCATCCTTCCAAATCAAACTACCAGATATACGTTACATCTTCATCCTCACCATCTTCATCCTCACCAATCAAACTGCCAGATATAAGTTACATCTTCATCCTTCCAAATCAAACTGCCAGATATACGTTACATTTCATCCTCACCATCTTCATCCTCACCAATCAAAACTGCCAGATATACGCTACATCTTCATCCTCACAAATCAAACTGCCAGATATACGTTACATCTTCATCTCACCAATCAAACTGCCAGATATACGTTACATCTTCATCCTCACCAATCAAACTGCCAGATATACGTCACATCTTCATCCCATATATTGAAGGCAGTGCGATGTTACAGCCTTGACGATCGTTAGACATACAGCCAGCAACCACCCAAACTTGACGAAACAGGAAATGATCCATGAAAACGGGCAGGTAGATGAGTCAGTAGTCGATATCAGTGTTTTATTAAGGATGATAAGTGTCGCTTTGTACTCTGTTTGAGCTGGTTCAGACAGGCAAAACTGGAAGAATCAAACAAGGTATTTCCGGCCATAATCTGGATTTACCCGCCGAGCCAATGCTGATGACTGGTCATCGGTCAACAATAAAGACGCACAACTTTTAGGTTCTGAAGCATAGGCAAAGGGGGATGTTCTCTGCACTGGTAGAGCCCTGCCCTGTCCTATCCTGTCCTGTCCTATCCTGTCCCATCCTGCCCTGTTCCTATCCTGTCCTGTCCTACCTGTCCTGTCCTGTCCTATCCTGTCCTATCCTGTCCTATCCTATCCTGTCCTGTCCTATCCTGTCCCTATCCTGCCCTATCCTGTCCTATCACTATCCTATCCTGTCCTATCACTGTCCTATCTGCCCTGTCCTATCCTACCCTGTCCTGTTCCTATCCTGTCCTTATCCTGTCCTATCCTGTCCTATCCTGTCCTGTCCTGTCCTGCCCTGTCCTATCCTGTCCTGTCCTACCCCTGTCCTGTCCTATCCTGTCCTATCCTGTCCTATCCTGTCCCATCCTGTCCTGTCCTATCCTGTCCTATTCTATCCTGTCCTATCCTATCCTGTCCTGTCTGGCTTGTCTAGAGACTATAGTCATTTTTTCTCCAACCTAACAACACTTCACTATAGCACTTATCACTGATAACCTCTCTTTCACTCTCACTGTCTCACTCCCTCACTCACTCTCTCTCTGTCTCTCTCTCTGTCTATCCCTCTGTCTCTCTCTCTCTTCATTTCTTTCCAGCTTCAAAATGCTTTCACAGCATCACTCTGAGATCATGTCGTCTCTTTCTCTTTCCCCCTCCCTCTCCCCCTTTCCCACTCTCCCCCGCCAGCTCTATTAAAGGGTAACACACACACACACACACACACACACACACCACACACACACCACACACACACACACAACACACACACACACACACACACACACACACACCACACACACACACACACACACACACACACACACACACACACACACAGGGTAACAGCAGCCCTATGGTACTATATCAAAAGCCACACACCTTTTATCATCTCAGTCTCCCACTATAACCAGATTACACTGCAAACTGGACACCAGTAAAACCATTACACTGACTCCTGCTTAACCACGTCTACACAACATCCGCACAACACACAAAAAACACCTACACACACACATTTCCTAGCAGCTGGTTTCTCTGGTCAATGTCCTGTATAATCTTCCTGGTTTGTACTTAAACACTAGGACTTTGACTTGATGAACACAGACAGGTGAATGGGTGGGATGTGACCACAGAATGGCAGACCGAAGCTCTCTGTCTCTCTCCCTCCCTCTCTCACAGTGGAGTTGTGTTGGCACACAGAATGGAGACCGAAGCTCTCTGTCTCTCTCCCTCCCCTCTCTCACAGTGGAGTTGTGTTGGCACACAGAATGGCAGACCGAAGCTCTCTGTCTCTATCCCTCCCTCTCTCACAGTGGAGTTGTGTTGG
>NW_022265657.1:0-7522 GCF_002021735.2 Oncorhynchus kisutch | reverse complement strand
TAGAGAGGAACAAGGCCATGTGGGGTGGCCAGTCCTCTTCTGGCTGTGCCGGGTGGAGATTATAACAGAACATGGTCAAGATGTTCAATGTTCATAAATGACCAGCATGGTCGAATAATAATAAAGGCAGAACAGTTGAAACTAGAGCAGCAGCACAGTCAGGTGGAAGTTGAAACTGGAGCAGCAGCATGGCCAGGTGGACTGGGGACAGCAAGGAGTCATCATGTCAGGTAGTCCTGGGCATGGTCCTAGGGGCTCAGGGTCAGTTGAAACCTGAACAGCAGCATGTGCCAGTGTGGACTGGGGACAGCAGGGAGTCATCATGTCAGGTAGTCGCTGAGGGCATGCGTCCTAGGGCTCCTCAGGTTCCTCCGAGAGAGAGGAAAGAAAGAGACGAAGGAGAGAATTAGAGAACGCACACTTAGATTCACACAGGACACCGAATAGGACAGGGGAAGGTTCTCCAGACTATAACAAACTGACCCCAGCCCCCCGACACAATAAACGTACTGCAGCATAAATACTGGAGGCTGAGACAGGAGGGGTCAGGAGGACACTGTGGCCCATCCGAGGACACCCCGGACAGGGCCAAACAGGAAGGATATAAACCCCCACCCCACTTTGCCAAAGCACAGCCCCCCACAGCCACTAGAGGGATATCTTCAACCACCAACTTACCATCCTGAGTACAAGGCTGAGTATAGCCCACAAAGATCTCCGCCACGTGCAACAACCCAAGGGGGGGGGGGGGCGCCACCCAGACAGGATGACCACAACAGTGAATCAACCCACACAGGTGACTGCACCCCCCCAGGGACGGCATTGATGAGAGCCCCAGCAAGCCAGTGACTCAGCCCCTGTAATAGGGTTAGAGGCAGAGAATCCCAGTGAAAGAGGGGAACCGGCCAGGCAGAGACAGCAAGGCGGTTCGTTGCTCCAGAGCCTTTCCGTTTCACCTTCCCCACTTCCTGGGCCAGACTACACTCAATGCATATGAACCCACTGAAGAGATGAGTCTTCAGTAAAGACTTAAAGGTTGAGACCGAGTTTGCGTCTCTGACATGGGTAGGCAGACCGTTCCATAAAAATGGAGCTCTATAGGAGAAAGCCCTGCCTCCAAGCTGTTTGCTTAGAAATTCTAGGGACAATTAGGAGGCCTGCGTCTTGTGACCGTAGCGTACGTATAGGTATGTACGGCAGGACCAAATCAGAGAGATAGGTAGGAGCAAGCCCATGTTAATGCTTTGTAGGTTAGCAGTAAAACCTTGAAATCAGCCCTTGCTTTGACAGGAAGCCAGTGTAGAGAGGCTAGCACTGGAGTAATATGATCAAATTTTTTGGTTCTAGTCAGGATCCTAGCAGCCGTATTTAGCACTAACTGAAGTTTATTTAGTGCTTTATCCGGGTAGCCGGAAAATAGAGCATTGCAGTAGTCTAACCTAGAAGTGACAAAAGCATGGATTAATTTTTCTGCATCATTTTTGGACAGAAAGTTTCTGATTTTGCAATGTTACGTAGATGGAAAAAAGCTGTCCTCGAAATGGTCCTTGATATGTTCTTCAAAAGAGAGATCAGGGTCCAGAGTAACGCCGAGGTCCTTCACAGTTTTATTTGAGACGACTGTACAACCATTAAGATTAATTGTCAGATTCACAGAAGATCTCTTTGTTTCTTGGGACCTAGAACAAGCATCTCTGTTTGTCCGAGTTTAATAGTAGAAAGTTTGCAGCCATCCACTTCCTTATGTCTGAAACACATGCTTCTAGCGAGGGCAATTTTGGGGCTTCACCCATGTTTCATTGAATGTACAGCTGTGTGTCATCCGCATAGCAGTTGAAAGTTACATTATGTTTTCGAATAACATCCCCAAGAGGTAAAAATATATAGTGAAAAAATAGTGGTCCTAAAACGGAACCTTGAGGAACACCGAAATTTAACAGTTGATTTGTCAGAGGACAAACCATTCACAGAGACAAACTGATATCTTTCCGACAGATAAGATCTAAACCAGGCCAGAACATGTCCGTGTAGACCAATTTGGGTTTCCAATCTCTCCAAAAGAATGTGGTGATCGATGGTATCAAAAGCAGCACTAAGGTCTAGGAGCACGAGGACAGATGCAGAGCCTCGGTCCGATGCCATTAAAATGTCATTTACCACCTTCACAAGTGCCGTCTCAGTGCTATGATGGGGTCTAAAACCAGACTGAAGCATTTCGTATACATTGTTTGTCTTCAGGAAGGCAGTGAGTTGCTGCGCAACAGCCTTCTCTAAAATGTTTGAGAGGAATGGAAGATTCGATATAGGCCGATAGTTTTTTATATTTTCTGGGGTCAAGGTTTGGCTTTTTCAAGAGAGGCTTTATTACTGCCACTTTTAGTGAGTTTGGTACACATCCAGTGGATAGAGAGCCGTTTATTATGTTCAACATAGGAGGGCCAAGCACAGGAAGCAGCTCTTTCAGTAGTTTAGTTGGAATAGGGTCCAGTATGCAGCTTGAAGGTTTAGAGGCCATGATTATTTTCATCATTGTGTCAAGAGATATAGTACTAAAACACTTGAGCGTCTCTCTTGATCCTAGGTCCTGGCAGAGTTGTGCAGACTCAGGACAACTGAGGTTTGGAGGAATACGCAGGTTTAAAGAGGAGTCCGTAATTTGCTTTCTAATAATCATAATCTTTTCCTCAAGAAGTTCATGAATTTATCACTGCTAAAGTGAAAGTCATCCTCTCTTGGGGAATGCTGCTTTTTAGTTAGCTTTGCGACAGTATTAAAAAGGAATTTCGGATTGTTCTTATTTTCCTCAATTAAGTTAGAAAAATAGGATGATCGAGCAGCAGTAAGGGCTCTACGGTACTGCACGGTACCCGTCCTTCCAAGCTAGTCGGAAGACTTCCAGTTTGGTGTGGCGCCATTTCCGTTCCAATTTTCTGGAAGCTTGCTTCAGAGCTCGGGTATTTTCTGTGTACCAGGGAGCTAGTTTCTTATGAGACATTTTTTTTGTTTTTAGGGGTGCAACTGCATCTAGGGTATTGCGCAAGGTTAGATTGAGATCCTCAGTTAGGTGGTTAACTGATTTTTGTCCTCTGGCGTCCTTGGGTAGGCAGAGGGAGTCTGGAAGGCATCAAGGAATCTTTGTGTTGTCTGTGAATTTATAGCACGACTTTTTGATGTTCCTTGGTTGGGGTCTAAGCAGATTATTTGTTGCAATTGCAAACGTAATAAAATGGTGGTCCGATAGTCCAGGATTATGAGGAAAAACATTAAGATCCACCACATTTATTCCATGGGACAAAACTAGGTCCAGCGTATGACTGTGACAGTGAGTGGGTCCAGAGACATGTTGGACAAAACCCACTGAGTCGATGATGGCTCTGAAAGCCTTTTGGAGTGGGTCTGTGGACTTTTCCATGTGAATATTAAAGTCACCAAAGATTAGAATATTATCTGCTATGACTACAAGGTCCGATAGGAATTCAGGGAACTCAGTGAGAAACGCTGTATATGGCCCAGGAGGCCTGTAAACAGTAGCTATAAAAAGTGATTGAGTAGGCTGCATAGATTTCATGACTAGAAGCTCAAAAGACGAAAATGTCATTTTTTTTTGTGTAAATTGAAATTTGCTATCGTAATGTTAGCAACACCTCCGCCTTTGCGGGATGCACGGGGGATATGGTCACTAGTGTAGCCAGGAGGTGAGGCCTCATTTAAAACAGTAAATTCATCAGGCTTAAGCCATGTTTCAGTCAGGCCAATCACATCAAGATTATGATCAGTGATTAGTTCATTGACTATAATTGCCTTTGAAGTAAGGGATCTAACATTAAGTAGCCCTATTTTGAGATGTGAGGTATCATGATCTCTTTCAGTAATGACAGGAATGGAGGTGGTCTTTATCCTAGTGAGATTGCTAAGGCGAACACCGCCATGTTTAGTTTTGCCCAACCTAGGTCGAGGCACAGACACGGTCTCAATGGTGATAGCTGAGCTGACTACACTGACTGTGCTAATGGCAGACTCCACTATGCTGGCAGGCTGGCTAACAGCCTGCTGCCTGGCCTGCACCCTATTTCATTGTGGAGCTAGAGGAGTTAGAGCCCTGTCTATGTTGGTAGATAAGATGAGAGCACCCCTCCAGCTAGGATGGAGTCCGTCACTCCTCAGCAGGTCAGGCTTGGTCCTGTTTTGTGGGTGAGTCCCAGAAAGAGGGCCAATTATCTACAAATTCTAACTTTTGGGAGGGGCAGAAAACAGTTTTCAACCAGCGATTGAGTTGTGAGACTCTGCTGTAGAGCTCATCACTCCCCCTAACTGGGAGGGGGCCAGAGACAATTACTCGATGCCGACACATCTTTCTAGCTGATATGCACGCAGAAGCCAGGGAGAGAGAGAGAGAGAGTCAGGGAGAGAGAGTGAGAGAGTCAGGGAAGAGGAGAGTGAGAGAGTCGGTGGAGAGAGAGAGAGAGAGTCAGGGAGAGAGAGAGAGAGAGAGAGAGAGAATCATAACACACAATAAAGATTCATTTAAAGTTGGAAAGATGCAGTGAGAAAGAGAGATGTTTGCTCTTTAGTTTGGGTGTGAACAAGGCGTCTCAACGCCTCAACAAGGTAAGCAGGAGCAAAACAACAAATAACGAATGAAAACCAATTAAGTATAAAGCGAGTCAGGGAGAGAGAGAGAGAAGAGTCAGGGATAGAGAGTGTCGGGGAGAGAGAGAGAGAGAGTCAGGGAGAGAGAGAGAGAGAGAGTCAGGGAGAGGAGAGAGAGATGTCAGGGAGAGAGAGAGAGAGTCAGGGAGAGAGAGAGAGTCAGGGAGAGAGAGAGAGTCGGTGGAGAGAGATGTGAGAGAGTCGGGAGAGAGAGAGAGAGAGTCAGGGGAGAGAGAGAGAGAGAGTCAGGGAGAGAGAGTGAGAGAGTCAGGGAGAGAGAGTGAGAGAGTCAGGGAGAGAGAGAGTCAGGGAGAGAGAGAGAGAGAGTCAGGGAGAGGAGAGTGAGAGGGGCGTAGAGAGAGAGTCAGGGAGAGAGAGAGAGAGAGAGTCGGGGAGAGAGAGAAGCCAGAGAGAGTGAGAGATCGGGAGAGAGAGAGAGAGATCAGGGAGAGAGAGAGAGAGAGTCAGGGAGAGAGATGAGAGAGTCAGGAGAGAGAGAGAGAGAGTCAGGGGAGAGAGAGAGAGAGTCAGGGAGAGAGAGAGGAGAGAGGGAGAGAAAGGAGTCGGGAGAGAGAGTGAGAGGGGCGTAGAGAGAGAGAGTCAGGGAGAGAGAGAGAGAGTCGGGGAGAGAGAGAGAGAGAGAGAGTCAGGGAGAGAGAGAGAGTCAGGGAGAGAGAGAGAGAGAGTCAGGGAGAGAGAGTGAGAGGGCGTAGAGAGAGAGAGAGTCAGGGAGAGAGAGAGAGAGTCGGGGAGAAGAGAGAGAGAGAGTCAGGGAGAGAGAGAGAGAGAGTCAGGAGAGAGAGAGAGAGAGAGTCGGGGAGAGAGGAGAGAGAGAGAGAGTCAGCAGGGAGAGGAGAGAAGAGTCAGGAGAGAGAGAGAGAGAGTCGGGGAGAGAGAGAGAGAGAGTCAGGGAGAGAGAGAGAGAGAGAGAGAGAGTCAGGGAGAGAGAGAGAGTCGGGGAGAGAGAGAGAGAGTCAGGGAGAGAGAGAGAGAGAGTCAGGGAGAGAGAGAGAGAGAGTCGGGGAGAGAGAGTGAGAGGGGCGTAGAGAGCGAGAGAGTCAGGGAGAGGGGTGAAAGTCAGGGAGAGAGAGTGAGAGGGGGGTAGAGAGCGAGAGAGTCAGGGAGAGGGAGAAAGTCAGGGAGAGAGAGTGAGAGGGGCATAGAGATCGAGCGAGTCAGGGAGAGAGAGAGTGAGGAAGAAAGAAAGCGAGAGAGAGGGAAAGGTAGAGAGAGGGGGGGGGGTAGAGAGAGAAATGGAGAGAGAAAATATCAGTAAGAAAGAGAGAGTTTTTCATGGTTTTTGCACTTTAGTTTTGCCTCAATGCCTCGACAAGGTGGAGGAAAGAGAGAGGGTCAGGGAGAGAGAGAGAGAGAGAGAGTCAGGGAGAGAGAGAGAGAGAGAGTCAGGGAAAGAGAGTGAGAGAGTCAGGGAGAGAGAGTGAGAGAGTCGGGGAGAGAGAGAGAGAGAGTCAGGGAGAGAGAGAGAGAGTCAGGGAGAGAGAGAGAGAGAGAGTCAGGGAGAGAGAGTGAGAGGGGCGTAGAGAGAGAGAGTCAGGGAGAGAGAGAGAGAGAGTCGGGAGAGAGAGAGAGAGAGTCAGGGAGAGAGAGAGAGTCAGGGAGAGAGAGAGAGAGGTCAGGAGAGAGAGTGAGAGGGGTGTAGAGAGAGAGAGAGAGTCAGGGAGAGAGAGTGAGAGAGTCGGGGAGAGAGAGAGAGAGTCAGGGAGAGAGAGAGAGTCAGGGAGAGAGAGAGAGAGAGTCGGGGAGAGAGAGAGAGAGAGAGTCGGGGAGAGAGAGAGAGAGAGTCAGGGAGAGAGAGAGAGAGAGTCGGGGGAGAGAGAGAGAGAGAGTCAGGGAGAGAGAGAGAGAGAGTCGGGAGAGAGAGAGAGAGAGTCAGGGAGAGAGAGTGAGAGGGGCGTAGAGAGAGAGAGTCAGGGAGAGAGAGAGAGAGAGAGTCGGAGAGAGAGAGAGAGTCAGGGGAGAGAGGAGAGTCAGGGAGAGAGAGAGAGAGAGTCAGGGAGAGAGAGTGAAGGGCGAGAGAGAGAGAGAGTCAGGGAGAGAGAGAGAGAGGTCGGAGGAGAGAGAGAGAGAGAGTCAGGGAGAGAGAGAGAGAGAGTCAGGGAGAGAGAGAGAGAGAGAGTCGGGGAGAGAGAGAGAGAGAGAGAGGTCAGGGAGAGAGAGAGAGAGAGTCAGGGAGAGAGAGAGAGAGAGTCGGGGAGAGAGAGAGAGAGAGTCAGGGAAGAGAGAGAGAGAGAGAGAGTCAGGAGAGAAGTCGGGGGAGAGAGAGAGTCAGGGAGAGAGAGAGAGAGAGTCAAGAAGAGAGAGAGAGATCAGGGGAGAGAGAGAGAGAGAGTCGGGGAGAGAGAGTGAGAGGGGCGTAGAGAGCGAGAGAGTCAGGGAGAGGGTGAAAGTCAGGGAGAGAGAGTGAGAGGGGCGTGAGAGAGCGAGAGAGTCAGGAGAGGGAAGAAAGGTCAGGGAGAGAGAGTGAGAGGGGCTAGAGAGCGAGCGAGTCAGGGAGAGAGAGAGTGAGGAAGAAGAAAGCGAGAGAGAGGGAAAGGTAAGAGAGGGGGGGGTAGAGAGAGAAAATGGAGAGAGAAATATTCAGTAAGAAAGAGAGAGTTTTTCATGGTTTTGCACTTTAGTTTTGCCTCAACGCCTCGACAAGGTGGAGGAAAGAGAGAGGGTCAGGGAGAGAGAGCGAGAGAGTCAGGGAGAGAGAGAGAGAGAGTCAGGGGGAAGAGAGTGAGAGAGTCAGGGAGAGAGAGTGAGAGGTCGGGGAGAGAGAGAGAGAGAAGTCAGGAGAGAGAGAGGAGAGTCAGGGAGAGAGAGAGAGAGTCAGGGAGAGAGAGTGAGAGGGGCGTAGAGAGAGAGAGTC